>NC_090181.1:26742115-26882115 GCF_024679245.1 Pseudorasbora parva | reverse complement strand
GATGAAGTTAGCTAAAAAGTTCAGCTAGAGGTTATGGCTCACCCTTCTTCTGTGGAGCTCGCCTCTTCTTTGCAGGGACGGCTTCTGTTTCATCAGCAGACTGGCCTTTTTCCTCCGCTTTCTTTCGCTTGGGAGTCTTCCAGTCAAAAATAAAGACACGAACATGGCGAGGACAAAAAGTAGAAAAGCAATGGTCAATTCACTTGCCTACAGCAACCTTGGAGGAAGTTCAAATCAAATATTAAGAAGGGACTCTTTGCTCTATATGCACTTGGAAACTATTGCATGCGCCTTCAGCGTTGTGAACGCTTGAAGAAATGTAATTATGATGCAGGTATCCAGTAAATCCGGCAAGAACAAATGTCAAATGCAATGCATGCATACTACCATTCAAAAGTGTTAAAACGTTAATGAGAAATGTTTCTTGAGCACCAAATCAGCATATTAGAATGATTTCTGAAGAATAATGTGACACTGAAGACGTGAGTAATGGCTGCTGAAAATTCAGCTGTCCCATCACAAGAATACATTAAACATTAAAATATATTCAACAGTTATTTAATTTCAAAAAAATATTTAACATTTTATGGTATTTGTATCAAATAAATGCTGCCTAGGCCAGCATAAGAGAATTCTAAAAAAAAAAATCTGAAATCAATATTGAGATTTTCTCTTAGAACTCTAAAACCTACGAGTTCATCTATTTTAACAATTTCATCAATCAAAATTCCTTGGTTTTTTTCTCCTCAGATGAAAACTAACATAGAAGCTTAAGTCCTCAATTCAAAGAAATCGTACTAACCGAACCAGGGGTTATGAAGAAGATGCACTTAACGACAGCAATCAAATTCTCCCTTTTCTTCACTCAGACTGCATAATGAATGCTCACCCCTCTCTCGGACTTGAACTATCATCCTTACTAGCCCCCCCACACCCCCTCACATTTCCCTTCCATTTTGCCAATTGCTGCCTCATGATTACCATCCAGACCCTGCTGAGCTGAACAGATTGGCTCGATAATTACATACAATAACGGCAGTGGGCAGGTAACCCTCAGCTGGCATGGGCCAGCTCCCTGGTGGCACCTTCCATATGCAAACTGCATTGTGGGAAGCGAGGAGAGTCCGTCCCCTCCCGCCGTAAGTGCGGCTCGCTGATTGCCGGCCTGCGCAGACTCCAAGGTTACCATGTCAGCAAATTTGTGATACATTAGCAGGGAATAAACACAGGCACTCAGGACCTGTTTGTGGGAGGAGGAGGAGGGGCCACTGGGATAAACACCCGGGCGAGGAGAAAACCTGAGATGCAGACGGCTTTGTTGCCAAAAGCTCTTTGTGCCGGACACCATGAATGAAGCCACAGTCTTATCATTTCCACCAAGTATATGGCATCAAGGGCATATTTGCAGGCTCAGACAGTTTGTTTTACACAAAATACACACGACGGCTGCAGAATTCACTTCTAAAGATCATTTCGCTTGAAATCCATCCAGATAAACCGATTTAATGATTAACATCTTTTGCAAGTATGCAGAGATGAGGTATTTCAGAGGAGGGAGATATCATAATAGCTGAGACCTTGAGCGGGGTGACTTCAATATAGGATAAGAAACTAAGGTCAAACTACATTCTTCCATTTAAAACGCAGACAATTACTACAAATTAAGATTTTAAACTAACAATTCATTAAAATATTAAGATCGAACACTTTTGAGGTAAAATTAGGTGAGCAAGGGGCACAAGAAACGTTTGTTAAAAGCATTGCACGTTAATCGCATTTGAAAAATCAATGCGCCCGACCGCGTTTCCTACTAACCCGAGCAATTAGTCTTGGATCGTGTGTGGGCATTCTCAAATTTGAATCGGCTTTCAACAGGTAAACAAATTAAAGGATGTTGAATTGGCTCGTTTTTAATCGTCGGGTGTCAAAAATGCGCTGGGAATGAGGGAGTGCGCCAGAGGTCGTTTTTTTTGATGCTCTTCTGAAGGTGGCTCTCACCTTCACAGAGGGTGGGCCAGTGGCCTTAGTGGACACAGTGAAGTCCAGCTTTTTGTCATCTGTCGCCCCTATGGTCTTCAGGCCTTGCTGCAAAATACCTCGCAATTTTGCATAATCTGGCTTGTCTGTGTATCCGAGAGCCTTGACCTCTTGCATGAACTTCCCCATTTCCTCTGTAAAAAGAAAGACATTAAGCACAACATTTAAATCTTAATGCAAATGGATTTATTCAAACATAGCCATGCAGCTGCGCACTGTTAAAGACACTTCTGGGTCAATAAACAAATGAAGAGCAATCACATGTGCGATTAAGCGCAACTTGGACCTCTGTCTCAAAGTTCATCTCAAACAAACACGAGGAAGTCGGTTGGTAATAAGGCGCGTATGCACACGTTTGTGCGTTTAGCGTAGACAGAGCAATCCCTGTAGGGCAGCGTCTTCACAGCAGACGCTCACACTTTAACCTTCAGGCTAAGTTTAGAGGAGAGAGGCTGACATTTGTCACTTTGTTCCTTATACTTCTCCGCTCACAAACTGTTGTTTACTGTCGGCTGCTAAAATAGTCACACCAAACAGAATTAGTCGTGATGGCCGTGGTAACAGTGCCGCCTCCCATCACCTCGGTGTTGTGATGCGCCGTGTACGCACAAGACAACAGCCTGAGGAGGGATCTCGCCGTCTGCCGCGCGGCTGTCACAGGGCTTAAGAACTGCCATCACATCAGCGGCTGAGCAAAGGGAGCCAATGACATCTTTGATTTTTAAATGACACAAAGAAAGAACGCCCTAAAGTTCTGCAAAAGTACAGACTGCCACACACTGACTGCAAAACTAGGCAATGCAGAGGTCGAGAACGGAGAAGGGTGAAAAACAAGTTTGTTTAAAAACTTCCATCTTTTATTTATTTCATTGCTTTGTGGTCGACCGGGGTAGCTAATACAAGAGTTATGTACCCTTTTTTTTGGATTTACTAAACATTTCACTAAACTATTTGTCAACAGAAAATGTGTACATGTATAAAAAGTGGAAGATCACACTCCAGTTTAAAGTTAGTGTGAGAAGTTGCAGGAATTAGCACAGAGCTGATAGATTAGCCCTAATTAAAGCTAAATCACCAGGTCTGCACTCATTATCACGAGAAGAGGCCCTCGCGCTCTTGTTTGCGCATCAGAGCTCGAAAGTGCGTCACTCCAATTACAGCTTGGCAGAAAAACAAAAAGTACTACTGCCGAATTCACAGGTGCATCTGCGGTCGCGACACGGTTAAAATTTTTTAATATGCTTGAACGCCATTTAGTTGTGAGAAACTGCTTAAGATTCAATACTCTTGACTTACTGTAATACAAAACATATAATTGATATTTTACAACCAAAATGGATTCTTCATAGGGGAATCTTTTTAAATGTATGAAAGATTCCCTTATGAACATATATAATAATGCTAATATATAATAGAATAATGCTGTTTTTTCTCACCTGGTTTATTTTCTGAAGTGAAACAGCTTTTCAAGAATTCATCAATATTGTCTCTACACCTGAGGAGAAGAATATTTAAGAATCTTGGAAATGTATCTATTATAATTCATTAAATCAAACCCATAATTATTTATATCCAAAAATTTGTTCTAAGGCAATTAAGGGATCAAATTAATTAGTTATATTACAAAGAGGCATTTTTTTCATGCAAGTTAATATTCATTAGCCAATGGCAAAAAATAAGGTAGGTTCAGAAAAAAGAAAAAAAAGGTAAAACCTGAAAAGCTACAAGAAAGGTTAAAGATACTCACTTGATTTTGGAGTCTCTGACATACAGTGGGTCATGAAGTTTGTCCTCCCAGGGCAGACGGCCACAAAGCCACTGGATCATGCAGTAACCCATGATTTCCAGGTCTGCTCTCCTTGAAGGGGCTGAAATATAACATTTTCCCCCACAGAAAGGAGCTCTTAAAAAACATTAACTTAAGAGGCCATTTTAAAGGGTAAGCCACCCTTGTAGCAAAGTGTTATTACGTCAACATTTAAAACCATAATTTTTCCATTATTATTTACTCACCCTCACGTTGTTCCAAACCTGTATGAGTTTCTTTGTTCTGCTCAACACAAAAGAAGATATTTTGAAGAATGTTTGTAACAAAGCAGATAGAGCAACCATTGACTACCATAGTATTTTTTACCCCTACTATGGTAGTCACTGGTTGCTCCATCTGCATGGTTACAAACACTCTTTAAAATAAAAGAAACTCATGAAAGAAATTCTTCAGGTGAAAGAAAATCATACAGGTTTGGAACAACTTGAGGGTGAGTAAATGATGACAGAATTTTCATTTTTGAGTGAACTATCCTTTTAATCATCTTAGATTTGGGTATTTAAGATAGGTTGGAGGTTATCCTAACTTTGAGTTATTTACAATGATTTTTAAGAAAATTATTTTCTGGGAATACTTTAATTAAATTAATTAAATGTTACATTAAGAACAATCTTAAGAAAAGTTTTTGGGAAGACAAAATATTCTTATAAAATAAGAAGAATTCAGCAGATAAGAAATGTTTTATTCATTAGCCTGATTTGCACATTTCTTACCAACTCCTTTGTGTGCATCAACACTAGTGAACTCAATGGTCCCGTCATGACACCTCTTTGGGTCTTCTTTGTACTCCTTTGGCACTCCTTCAGGAGAGTATCTATAGGCCAATCCATAATCCACTAAATAAACCTGGGTAAAAACAAACAAACAAAACAACACACAAAAAAGTCAGAATCAAATGCTTCCTGAAGTTCCTGTGCAACAAAACTGCAAATCACCACTAAAATCATTACAGAAAAATAATGAAATTATAAAAAGATAATAAAGTCTACAGGAACTTTAAGGTTACTACAAATAAATCACATATGCAGCTGCAAACAAACTGACTGCCAATTAGCAGTGTGTCTCACATTTAAAAGAGCTCTTACAATTAGCACTTTTATAGCAGAGTTTTCAAAGCAACAGGAAGCAGCTAACAGGGTTCCAAATATACCAAACCAGTCAGTGCACAAATTGCAGGTGCACCTATTACCCCCAAAAAGTGCACAATTATTTTATGTGTCCAAGTAATTTGCAACAGTAAAGATTAACTGCTTACCTACAGTGACAAACATCACCAACTTTTAAGAAAAAACTAAAACTTTATATCATTAGGTGTAAAAACACACAAAATATTATCAAGAACACAAAACTATCCTCCCTGGGCATCTGAAAAACTATACAGGCTGATGAGTCACCTTTTACATCTAGACACGGTTTATGTTTGGAGATCAAAATGTCTTCAACTCACACTTCAATCTCCATTAGTTTTTTTTATTCCCTACCATAGTGTGTGTGTGTGGGGGGGGGGGGGGATACTATGGTAGTCAATAGTTGCTCTTTCTGCTTTCAAAATATCTTCTTTTGTGTTCAGCAGAACAAAGAAACTCATACAGGGTTGGAACAACTTGAGGGTGAGAAAATGATGGCAGAATTTTCTTTTTTGGGTGAACTATCATTAAGTTTCTAAGCTAATATAGTGATGAATCACAGGACAGCGTTGACAATGAGTTTTGCACCCCTCTCTGTGCGTGCGATCTTTAAACTGAAATGCCTTAAAACAATTGACAATATTTAGTGAAGACGCAAGTGTAAGTTATCTGGCTTCAGGGATCACACATTGTCAGAGACACGGCGTGGATCGGCTCTCTGTCTCACAGAAAACAACTCATGAGTGCTGAAGTGCCATGTTTTCCATACTGATGTTATGGAATGGTGTAAAATCATTTGAATGTTCAAACTGGCAAGCCTTTAACCACATACAATTGACAAACTTTGGTGAGGACGATATCTGCGTGTGTTGACTCTGTGTTTGGGATGCCTCCGCGTTGCTTCCATGCCACTGACTGACTACACATACGGTAGTATGTTTTTTTTTTAAAGGGAAAGTATTAACAGGATTAAAAACCAAAATGGGAAATGTACCTTACATTTTAAGGTTTTGAATTTTGATTTCAATAACTTTTCAAAAAAAATCACCAAGCCATATCAAAAACGACTTGGTAGCACCACATACAATTTGTTTTAGCGTAGCGCAATTCGCATAAGTACAAGTATGAAATTCAATAGACATATGTAACAGCCCAATACGTCCTTTGGGAGCAAAATCTGAAAACCCTACAGGACGGTTAATATTTTGAAATTTCTCTGCAAACTTTTTTGCCATTTCCAAATGTTGTACTTTAACAAAAACTTCAAAAAGCCTCAAACTTCACATTTTATTAGAGTCCTGGCCTGAAGACATCTACATGACAATATTCAGTTACAGTCATAGCACCACCTACTGGCAACAGGACATTAGATGTTTTACACTGTGATTAATACGTGCAAAATAGGCATCACATGCTATCGGAATTATCGAAAATACGAGATTCCTAGGTAAAAACTGCACATGAACGCCCTCCAATTTAAACATTTGAATGCAATGAGCTTGTAATCACGACTTCAGAAGTGGGAATTATCAAATTTTCAGGCAGCATAACACCTCATTGAGATCTAACCAGAACATTATATTTGGTTAGGCTAATCTTAAGGCATTAGCGATGTTAAATTGCAAAGATGTTGAGTCATCATTTAAAGGCTTATCTGTGGCGGACTGACAAAGTCTGAAGCTGTGCAAGTCAGGCATAGAGTCGAACCCAATCAAGCGGTTACTGATTGATCACTTACAAAATGGACTTACAAAAATGGAATACTAACATAACTTTCAGATGTTAATGTAGTAACCACTTGGATAACTTTATCTTGTGAAAGATACATCAGATTGATTTTAACTTGTAACTCATGACTTCTGGAATTATTTGTTATAAGAAGCAGTTCATAAGAGTCATTTACGTATATTCAGTTCAGAATTCAGTGTTCTGAAGTCCAAGGAGTGGCCTACTATTAGTTTTAAAGACCATTATCTCATGTTCCCATCACACAATAAAACTTCAAATCATTCCTATACCCGACTAAAATTAAAATCAGTAGGCATTTCTATTATTTACTTTACAACTGGTGCATTTCAGTGTCTGTGTACTTTATACACACATAAAAAAAAAACATAGAAATACATGTATTCAGAAGCAAAAAGAAAACCCAAGCAATTTAAAAAAAAAAAGGATGCTCAGACTCACCAAGTAAGCAGTGACTAATCCCAAGAGGCCGAGTTTTAAATTGTGACTTTAAAAATAGCAGCTTAATACTACACCACTGATACATTATTAATCTTCAAATTAAATATTTGCCCCTGCCCAGCCCCCCAACCTTATTTGCTAGAGACAGCTTCAATACTGTCTCTAATCTCTCCAGTTTATGAGCCGCATTAAAGGCTTAAATTGTTTTGCTTTTTTCCCCCACCCAAATCTCATTAACAGATGGAAAAAATAAGAATAAGTAGTTTCTTACATTGCAAATCACTGGTACTCCAATTAAAAGAAGTAGGAGCTCTGTATAGCCCTAAAGTCTACACACACTGCCTTCTACGTCTCTACAGCTAAAGCTGTACAGCCATGGCAACAGAGATCTGTTAAACATTTGGAAGGCTTGAAACAAACCTGATTGGGGTTGGTGTAGGACAGAAGAAGGTTGGAGGCTTTGATGTCTGCATGCACGTATTCATGGTCATGGATGTACTCCAGAATGTCAAGCTAGAGAGATGAAAGATAGTTACAATATTACTGCCTGCAATGCCACAACAGTCTACAGAGGAGTGGCCTCACTCATTGCTCATTTTATTTTAACAACTCCATTAATTATTGTAAATTCTGTTTGAAAAATAAATTAATCATGAGTGACATACATATTCGTAGTGGGCATTTCAATCACAGTGGTAACATGAAATATCTGCTTTGTCAAAATGTCAAAGTAAAGTTCAAGACCACTGTCATACCAGTCAGTGAAACAAACACAACATAACTTGGTTCACTATTAAACTTTTAAAGGGGAGGTGAAACACTCAATCTCATGTCAATCTTGAGTACCTATAGAGTAGTATTGCATCCTTCATATCTCCGAAATGTCTTTAGTTTTATTATATTTACAAAAGAAATATAGGCTGTACCGAGTCTTTCCGAAAAAAACGAGCGCCTCGTGTGGGCGGAGCTAAAGAATACAGATATGATCCAGAATCAGATCCGGAGGCTGAAATAAATTGAACAGGAGAAACAGCAACAGCAGGACGTCCCGTCTCTGTGGTATGTACTGTATTTAGTGGCCTGTCAACATTTGTGTGTGTTTACTCGCAGTTTATGAGGACATGATTCGGTTTATGGACTATTGTATTCGACTAAACCTTAGCAGTAGCAAGCAAAACAGCTTTGCACGTCAGACTAGTGTAACGTTCAACATAGAACAACAATGGAGTAACGTTAGCGCATCTGAATGACGACGCACGCTTTGTGAGAACGCTAGGTTTAAGTTTGGGTGGTTTTACAATAAACAAACTGACACCTATATTGGTCAGCTAAACAAATGTATTTAAACACACACCATAGATCACATGCTCCATTGATAAATTAACTAACGTTATACACGATCGTGTCGTTTACTGATGTTTACTCACGCGACGATAGTCAACAGCATAGACATTTGAAGCAGTTTTACTTCTAAAGCAGGACTGTGAACTTTTATCGTTGGGACCGCTCCGTCAAAAACACACTTCTTTGGTAACTGTTGATTTGGTGAAGTCCTGTGACAGCAGTGACCGTGGAGATCCACTTTTGCGACATGACTGAAGCGATGTTGTGAAGCTTCCCGTCATTTCTGTGTTCAAATCGGTTCAAATGCAGCGCTGCCTTCCCAGAATGCTGAGCTGGCGCATTAAAGTCGTTTGATGTCACCCATAGGAATAAAGTGGAGCGCGGCGTGACAAGTGTTCACGGACGAGTGGATCTGCAGCTGAGAGCAGTGTTTATGGACGTGCATTTCCTCTCTCGCTCCATACAAGGACATTCCGCTCTGTCGTCGTCAAGAGGACCCATACTCGAAAAAAACTCTCCGAAACTTGTGAGAAACCGGAAGGAGTATTTTTGACACAGAAATACTCCATCAAACGTCCAACATTAGTTTTTTTAAATTTTGTCTATGTTTAGGATGGGAATCCAAGTCTTTAACAGTGTAAAAAGCTCAGTATGCATGAAACAGCATTTCACCCCCCCCCTTTTAAAGCATAGTTTACTACTTCTGATAGAGGTAGACTTGGAAAAAACCTACAAGTCTAAGGCCCAGCTGAAGAACCAGTTTCCTTGGAAATTTCTTTTCATTTTCCTCAAATTTCTTCTGTAGATCTGTTCCAAATCGATCCATGACCATAAATCTGTACCTGTCATGAAGATTAATGTGAAATAATTACATTCAAGCATTTTCAAAAGATCAAAAACATTTGTAACTTTCTAAACATTTTATTAATAATTAAAAAAACTCACATTAGATGAAATGTTATTCATTATGTAATACTTTGGAAACGATTCATCGTACCTCTTACCACCTTTCTCATGAAAACCAGAGCCCCAATATTTTGGAACTCCCAAATAGTCAACTTTCCTCGACTTCATCCAAGCCCCAACTGAATCAAAATATAAAACATTCTGTCACAAACATAATTCACACACTATTCCACTTCATAAGAGAAAAGAAGACACATTACAGAGACATCAGTTCTAAATTTGAACTATAAGATCACACTAACAGTTAAATGCAATCACATGATCAATTCATAAAGTAGGCAAATTATTTAAAACTTATTCTTTAAACTTGTTGGTACTCAAAGTAATATAAGAGTATTCCTCTGAGACCAAACTGTGAGTGTGCCGCAAGGTAATCTGCTGGTGGGACAAATATTTACCAACATTACAATATTCCAATGAATAAAACATGAGCATCCCTTAGTAATATAGCAGTTAATTGTCAAGGGAGACTGACATTTGGATTGTTATTAAATAAAGCGCAATACAGTGGCCTTGGGGCAGCCATAAGAGCCACCAAAGGCAGAGAGTTGTGGTTTGTCTGTCTCCATAAGGCCCTCAATGGTGAGCTCAGAACTTTATTTAATTAAAAGAGTTGCTCTTCGACTTTTTTTCAGTCTGGCTCATCATGCATATAAGTGTGTTTGCTGTCACAAGGGCATACTTAGATCAGGTTTGGCAGCTCGCATGTAGAACTTCAGTTCAGAGAAGAGAGGGCCATTCTCACTTGGCTCCTGCAAGACACAGTAAAAATAATAGATGTCAAATGATTGATTGGTTTTGCAGATTAATCTGCACAGATAACCAATTGCTGGAATAATCGATTATCTGGAAATATTAAAACCAAAATCCATACTAGTTGCATCCATTGCTGGAGTAGCTGAGAATGGTCAAATCTAGGGCTGCAAGTAACGAGTATTTTGATAATGGATTAATCTGTCAATTATTTTTTAAATTATTCAGATACACATTTGCAACATTGTTATATGTTAAAAATAATTCCCCAAAAAGTTATTTCAATCCATTATTTAATCCAATGCTTTCCAAACAGTGTATAATACAGGAAAACAATTGAAAAAATTAAGAGACCACTTAACATTGAGAAATCGATGATAAGAGTGGTCTCTTATTTTTTCCAAGCCTATGAAAACAATTTTAGTGAATGCATCTACAGCTCTGGAAAAAATTAAGAGACCACTGCATTTTTTTCTTAAATCTTTTTCTTAATTCTCAGCATCTCTACAAGTATGGAAGCCCTTCCATTCCAATCTCTGTTGAATTTCAACACAGGCACTCCTCCCTCATTCTACTGAATGAGGTGCTGATTAGGTGATCACCTGAACCGAATCTTTTTTAATAAGGAAAAGTATAAAAACACTTCTGTGGTCATCACTATCCTCTTGCAGTAGGACCATCTGGATTGCAAAAACAGTGCTAGTAGTACCACAAAAGTAATTGGAATAGAAAAATAAGTTTTGACCATGCCAAAAAAGTTAAAAAGCAACATTTTGAGTGAAGGAAAGAAGGGTTAAATTTTGGCTTTACTGGAAGAGGGATACAGTGAGCGTCGGGTTGCCTCTATCCTTAAAATTTCAAAGACGGCGGTTCATAAGAACAAGGTCAAGCAGCAGACATTGGGGACAACAAAGCTACAATCTAGCAGAGGGCGAAAACGACTCTCCACTGACCAGAATGACTGGCCACTCATTCGAATGTCACTCAACAACAGTAGGATGACATCAAGTGACCTAAAAAAAGGCAGGTGGGTTGAAGTACACGGCGAGACGATTCGAAACAGGCTCCTAGGGGCAGGGCTGAAGTCATGGAAAGCTAGAAAAAAATCCCTTCATCAATGAGAAGCAAAGAAGAGCCAGGCTGAGGTTTGCAAGAGACCATAAGGATTGGACTGTAGAGGACTGGACTAAGGTCATCTTTGATGAGTCCAATTTTCAGCTTTGTCCAACACCTAGTCATCTAATGGTTAGACAGAGGCCTGGAGAGGCCTACAAGCCAGTGTCTCGCACCCACCGTGAAATTTGGTGGAGGATCGGTGATGATCTGGGGGTGCTTCAACAAGGCTGGAATTGGGCAGATTTGTCTTTGTAAATGAATCAAACCACGTACAACGTTGTCTTGGAAGAAAACTTGCTTCCTTCTGCTCTGACAATGTTTCCCAACTCTGAGGACTGTTTTTCCAGCAGGACAAATGATCCATGCCACACAGCCAAGTCAATCAAGGTGTGGATGGAGGACCACCAGATCAAGACCCTGTCATGGCCAGCCCAATCTCCAGACCTGAACCCCATTGAAAACCTCTGGAATGTGATCAAGAGGAAGATGGATGGTCACAAGCCATCAAACAAATCAGAGCTGCGTGAATTTTTGCACCAGGAGTGGCATAAAGTCACCCAACATCAGTGTAAAAGACTGGTGGAGAGCATGCCAAGATGCATGAAAGCTGTGATTTAAAATCAGGGTTATTACACCAAATATTGATTTCTGAACTCTTCCTAAGTTAAAACATTAGTTATTTGTTGTTTAAAAATTAATATGAACTTATTGTCTTTCCATTATTCAAGACAACACATCTTTTTTGTTATTTTGACCAGTTGTTGCTTTCGGAAAATAAATGCTCTAAATTACAATATTTTTATTTGGAATTTGGAAAAAATGTTGTCAGTAGTTTATAGAATAAAACATGTTAATTTTACCCAAACACATACCTATAAATAGTAAAACCAGAGAAACTGATAATTTTCCAGTGGTCTCTTAATTTTTTCCAGAGCTGTATGTAGGTTATGTTGTATTAAGAAAAAAGGCTTCAAATACAAAATTACATTTTAAACCTAAAATCAACCGATTGCTTACAATTTTTCAACAGAAATGAATATGACTAAATAAAAAATAATGATAAACAAAACTTGTACAAGGTATGAAGAACACACACATTCTCTAAACAAAGTTATTACATTAATGGGTTATTCCAACAGTGCCTTTACTTTTACTGCTCTCATAAACATGATTACTTGTGTTACATGTAGAATTTAAAACCTACGCTTAATTTCAAACTAAACATATTTTATCAGAAAGTACATCTGTTTGATGTGTATGTGCCCACAGTGTTCATTAAACACTGAAGTTTAACAAGTCGCGTGTTGCCAAAAAATGCAATATTGAAATACTTTCAAACAATGCCATAAGCACATAACCATAAAATGTTTATTAAATGTTGACAAGTTATATGCACTAAGGAAAACATGCATCAAAGGCATTAGACAGCACGTGCATATAAGTCAACATTAAATATGAACAGGGGGAAACAGACAGTTTTTTTGAGGGTAACTTACTGTTGTAAATATAGTTTAGATTAAATGTGCGAAAGTTTACACTACACAAATTGGATTAAATATATTAAATCAAGCACACATAAGCTCAACCCCAATGTTTAATGTCACGATTGTTACCGTCTATTTGCATTAGCTTACATTCAGCTGGTTGCTTTTATGCCTTCTTTAATATGCAGCGAAGTTCCAAAGTTCATGACGCCAACATATAAAAGCATATATGCAAATCTAACTGTAATTTTTTGTTTTTGTTTGGGATTGTCACTGTAATACATACTTTGTTATTTTGACTAGATAAGCAAGTGGTCTAAAATAGAAACAAAAACATGAGAGTATTACATACAATATATTGTATGCGTCACGTGTCTAATTTCAATGCCTATAGCCTTTGTGTAGATATAAAAGATGGCCATCTTTAAGCATGACTGTTTGGATTTATATGAAATGATAACAAATTTACAATAAGAGTTTTTACACTTCAAAGTTGTATCTCTTAACATTAGTTGATAGACTATGAACTATGAATAAATGCATGTGAATATATAATATGTATATATATGCAAGATAATATATATTCATAAATAATATCTATACAGTACATATTTAATATTATGCAAAAATGATTAAATATGTATGCGTGTGTGTCTGTGTCTCTATTCAAATATACATTATTATATACAGTATGCACACATATATTATGTGTAAACAGACTTATTTTGGATCTGATTAATCACAATTAATTGTTTAACAGCCCTATTACTTAGAAATAAAAAGTACAGTCAATTTTCATGATTCAGTACTAATTTAACATTTTTGTTATGAGGTTCAGCATCATTTTATTTGTTTTCTTTGAGTATTGAGTATTTCTTTTAAAAACTATGATCAATTGGTTATCAGCCAACATGAGCCAACCTAGTTATCAGTAAAATTCACTATCTGAAAAAAAACACTATCAGAAATTGGATAAAACCAAACCTAATAAGCACCAAAATTAACTGACATTTAGAAAACAAATATTTAAAAATGTGAACCCACACACATAAAAAAATAAAAACTGCTGAGGGAAAGTCTGTGTCCTTTTATCGCATCTTATTTGGATTGTTTGTAAAATGTAAACACTTGTACACTTTCCTCAAGAAAATGTGATTGGTATATGCCCATGCAAAAGTTGCTAGGAAGTAGGTGCTATGGCATTGCTGGATAGTTGTTTAATTATGATATTTTGGTCTATCTTTGGCCCTTTTTTGTTTAAATTATAATTCATCAGGCAATAATCATACATTTTATTGTTTAGTTTACTTAATACATGTACTGACTGTCAAAAAAGCACTTTTATTTAATTGTTTATTTACTGTTTTATTCTTTTAGTTAAGGCCAAAAAATTATTCTTATAATAAATAACATTACATTAACGTCACAAAAAATTCAAACTCTGGACATACAACATCAACAACAACAACACAACAAAATACACAATGTGCCTTACCACTTTAATGACATAAGGTGCATTAGCGCCAACAGATCCTGATGAGTCTTCATTAGCTAAAAGGATATATGACAAAATGTAATTTTTACAACTGCTAAACAAGTACAAAATAAAGCATTAGAACTTCATACTTTTTTAATCTTACCAAGATACAGCAGGCCAAAACCTCCCTGCCCAACGGCTGTTCCAAGCTTCCATTTTTTCTTTGCGTTATCCGTCAGGACTTCTCCAGGAGGGAATTCTTCAGCCAATTTCCTCTTGGGTGGAGCTCTCGCTTTCTTCACCCCACCTGCCTTGGCCTTGGGTGGCATTTTACTAAATGCTTTAAACTATCAAATAAGAGAAACTCAAGCTTCATTAAAACTGAATTTGGGACCACTAAGGTTTAGGACTGGGTGATATATCAATTTGTCATTACAGTTTATTTTGTTTTTGTTTTTTACAATATATCAATATATTTTTATAAACAATATAGGACAAGGCAATGCAGTTTATACAGTAGTTTGATATTACAAGTGCATCTGAAAAAAAAAAAAATAGCGGAGGACAGAGTTGTGCTGCTCCAGGGAAAGTGTATAATCTAATTTGTCCTCAGCATAAAACATACTTCATATTAAGGGCTTCAAAATAACTCGTAAGACATAGTTAATGCTTATAGTTTAAAGATTAGTTTTTATAAAGTGGCTTGCTCTGACAGATAGTTGTGTGTGTTTAATGCGTTTGGGATGTGTTGTCTTCCTTACTGCATAACTTACATTACACAGGTATATTATCCGTCTATGTTAACGGAATGTAAATATTTCCATTTTGCTGTAAGGAGAGGAAGATCTTTATGTAAGCGAGCCTCCGCTACATTTCACAGACTTCAGTGAACAAGCGCCACCTCACGCATTACATAGCCTATATGGTTATATTCACTATATTTGTTTTTCATAGTATTGGGCAGAATGTGGAAACAAAAAAAAGTATTTATTTTTATTTTTATATAAATGTAGAAAAAAGATATATACCGTATATCATCCAGCCAACAATTTATTTATTTATTTTTTGGTCCAAATCGCCCAGCCCTACTAGGGATAACGCTTTTATTTTGCATTATATCTCATTGAATACAATTTCAATACAACAGTATATTGAGTGAATAGTTCAACTTTACTTAAATTCAGAATGTCAAAAAAACCCGTTTTTATTATACACATTTTAGAAGTTTTTATTTATTTATTATTATTTCTACTGGGCCTGATCATCAGATGAAGTCTCTTGATATGATTATGGACATATAAACTTTAGCCACACTTTCAGAGGTGCAGGCCTACACTACATGTAAAAACAAGACTAGGGTGTGATTCACATGTAGAGTGATGGTGAGCTTTTGTCATAACTATTATGTAAATATATAAACTTAGATATATTGAATAGCCAAACTTTCAACATGACAGGTGTATTCGCACAAGCGTTACAACTAATGGCAAGGCCAGTGAGAACATTTGTGTTTGAGATAACTGTTAACGTTACAGTTTGAATTTGTGGTCCTGCCAATGATGCTGTTTGTTTCACTTTTATATTTAAAAGAAACGCAAACATTAATAGATTTTCATTGTTTTACTGTTTAGGAATGGTACGAGTTTTTAAGAGTGATAAAATATATGCCGTTAATGGCACAATGTTAGCAATGAAAGTGACGCTGAGTTATTTATATTGGATTCGGGGGAAACTGCGATTTAATAATTTTACGCTATGCTAGCAGAGTTAGCTGCCTTATTACGGCTTTGTATCACAACAGAGCAGATGATTTGTAATCATAATCCGCTAGTAAATACACACGGAGACGACGCTTTATTAAAGCACATCGAGAATATTCTACTAACCTTTCAGCGCGAAGTGGCAGGTTGTAACAGCTCTTCCTCTCCAAAGTTCCCGCAAAACGACTCTTCAGAGTGAAGCTCAGCGAACGCGATTGGTTAGAAAGTGGGCTGCGTAGTTCCTGGTTTCGCAATGCCTTGTGGGAAATGTATTTTTTTTTAATGTTTTTCCGCAAACACTTACAGTACTACGTACAGAAGTTCAATACGATGTTTGTAATCATAATTAATAGGCCAACGTGAAAATGCTGCAAAATATTTGATCTATTTTGCAGAAAATTTTAGGATTGGTAAATATATTGCAGTGTTTCATTTTATTTCTTTTTTTTTAAGAGTTGTATTGTCATGAGTTTTTTTGGAGGTGACGGAACTCTAGAATTTGTAATATGAACATAATTATTTTTAATTTAACAGAAATTATTTCTTATAAAGATTAAAAATTAATATTAGGGTAGAGAAAATGATATAGTATTGGTTAGATATAGAATATATATATATATATATATATATATATATATATATATATATATATATATATATATATATATATATATATATATATATATATATATATATAGTTCATTAAAACATTTTATGTATAGAAAGAACTTTTCATATATTTTAGTCCAATTTGTAGTGTTTTGTTTAGAGGTTGTCATACTCACTTCATCTAAATTATTTTAACAAAAGTAACTAACCCTCAACAAACATTTTAGACTCTGTTTCCCCCTGTGCATATTTGATGTTGACTTATATAGAGTTCTACTAGCCTTGAGAGGCACATAATTCATGAATAATTGAGTATGCAATGTGGTGTCCTGTAACTGTTTTGTAGAAGTGCTATGCTGCGAGTTTAGGTTTTCTTTTGCCAAGTGACTATTAGGCTACATAAAAACGTCACAAGACATGGCAGAAGCAGATTTTGGAGGACATTGCATGGTTTGGTTTCTTCAGCAATAATGGAAACATGTGTCCAGAGATGTTATCATATATGATGGATTTTATAGTTCAGAGGGCTGACGTCTAAGCTAATGGGATGTCTGACATATAAGTACATGACATCAGAGCTATATATTGATGGAAACTTTGGTTAGTCAACTTTGTGGGACATCGCTCAATCCAGAAGAATGACAGGGCACTCAGGAGAAGAGACAACATCTCTGTCGGTGAAGGAGGAGGGCAGAGAAAAACGTGTATCATTTCCCCCAGATGAGGAGATGGTGTCTGACTTTGTGGAGAGCAGGGTTCAACTTCAAGAGGGTGAGATGGCATTGATGTTATGCTAACGGCCTCTTCAGATCATCTGTGTCTTTCTTCATGTAACATCACAGTTGTCACAAAAGCAACATTAATAGTTATATCGGGTTGGGGTCAGTTCAATTTTTTTAAATGTTTTTGAAAGAAATCCCTAATGCTCACCAAAGCTATATTTGGTTAAAACACATAAGAAATAGTAATATTGTGAAATTTTCATACATATGTAAATATTCAACATATTATAAAGTGCAATTTATTCCTGTTATGGAAGAGCTGAATTTTCAGCATCATTACTCTTTAGTGTCACATGATTTTTCAGAAATCATAAGCTGATTTGGTGCTCTGGAAACATTTCTTATTATTATCAGAGTTGAACAGTATGAAAGCTTGTTTCTTTCACACAATAAAACATTTTAAAAGATCATTGTGACTTTTTACTTACAATTGAGTTTACATCTTGCAATTCTTTTTTCTCAGTTTTTATAAGTCAGAATTGTGTGATATAGTCAGAATTGTGAAAAAGTCAGAACTGTGAGATATAGTCAAAATTGTGTGATAAAAAGTAAGAATTGCAAGATATAAAGTCAAAATTGCAAGATACATAGTCAGAATTGCGAGATATATAGTCAGCATTTAAAGATATAAAGTCAGAATTGTGAGATTTAGTCAGAATTGTGAGATATAAAGTCAGAATTGTGATATAAAGTCAGAATTGTGAGATATAAAGTCAGAATTGTGAGATATAAAGTCAGAATTGTGAGATATAAAGTCAGAATTGTGAGATTTAGTCAGAATTGTGAGATATAAAGTCAGAATTGTGATATAAAGTCAGAATTGTGAGATATAAAGTCAGAATTGTGAGATATAAAGTCAGAATTGTGAGATATAAAGTCAGAATTGTGAGATATAAAGTCAGAATTTTAAGATGAAGTCAGAATTGCGAAATATAAAGTCAGAATTGTGAGATAAGTCAGAATTGTGATATAAAGTCAGAATTTTAAGATGAAGTCAGAATTGCGAAATATAAAGTCAGAATTGCGTAATATAAAGTCAGAATTGTGAGATAAGTCAGAATTGTGATATAAAGTCAGAATTTTAAGATGAAGTCAGAATTGTGAGATAAAAAGTCAGAATTGTGAGATATAAAGTCAGAATTGCGTAATATAAAGTCAGAATTGTGAGATATAAAGTCAGAATTGTGAGATATAAAGTCAGAATTGCGTAATATAAAGTCAGAATTGTGACATAAGTCAGAATTGTGATATAAAGTCAGAATTTTAAGATGAAGTCAGAATTGTGAGATATAAAGTCAGAATTGTGAGATATAAAGTCAGAATTGCGTAATATAAAGTCAGAATTGTGACATAAGTCAGAATTGTGATATAAAGTCAGAATTTTAAGATGAAGTCAGAATTGCGTAATATACAGTCAGAATTGCGTAATATAAAGTCAGAATTGTGAGATAAAGTCAGAATTTTAAGATGAAGTCAGAATTGTGAGATATAAAGTCAGAATTGTGTGTTTATATCTCTTAATTTCAATCCGATCTCACAGCAATTTGTATGTTTTTTTACGTAGAGGCTAATTTGGTATGAATGACCTAACCTTAAACCTCGCCCCTAAACCTACCCGTCACTGCGGTGTAGACAAAATCATACAAATTCATGAGTGAGGTCACACGAATTAGCCACCTTGTACACATACATACCAATTGGTCGTGAGATAGCGTTGTCAATTCTGTTTTTCTTTCAAATAACTTTTAAAAGACTTTTTAACTTACTTTTCTTATAATTGTGAAAAATTCTCCCAGTTCTGTCTTTATACTACGCACTTTATATTACGCAATTCTGATATAAACTCGCAATTGTGAGATAAAGTATATTTGTTTAATTCTGTGGTGGAAACAAGTTTAAATGGAAAACAGTTAGTGGAAAAGTGATAAAACAGCATTTATGTGAAATAGATTTTTTGTAGCAATGTAGCAAAGTCTTTATACTGTCACTTTTTATCAATTTACTCTCACAATTGATCAATTATTGATGGATAAAAGTATTATTTATTTTAAAATCTTATGCTCCTTGGTCATATGGTAAAGTAATAATAAATAATAATTAAAAATAAATGAATGTACAAGAAAAATATTGTAATGCACGACTTTTCTAATTCCTATATCTCATGGAGCTAATTCATTTAATTTTTTTAGGATTCAAAATGTAATGTTCTTGTTGTGGCTCTAATACGTTTGCTCTGTTTTAGCTGACAGTCTCAGTCTGACAGATATAATTCTGGCCTACAAGCAGAGCTGTGAAAAGCACCACGTGAAACCAAACCCAAAGGCTCTCCATCAATTAAAGGTACAGTGGAATAATGTGCATTAAAACACACGGCACTTCTCACGCTTTGATTTCTTGCTAATATTAGGTTATTTGCGCAGAAGATTTGGTTTGAAATAGCTGTGTGTAATGAACATTATTTGGTGAAAATAACTTTGAAATGAAAGAAAGAAAGAGGATGAAAAGAAAAATAAACACATTTTAATCCCTCTTAGGGAGCAGGTTAATTAGCCAACCACGTTTTATTGAACTAAAAAAGCAAGACAATAACAAACAGGTAAATGAAAGGAAATGAGAAGCGCGCACACGCACACACACACACACACACACGCACCGCACGCAAATACACACACAAGTGTGCATGCATAATTCAAGCTCCGCACTTATTTTACATTGACCAGCAACGTTAAGAGCATCAGTTTCTCTTCTGCATAAATTTACGATTAGATCAAGGAGAATTATTTGTGGAAAATGAGGGACTTAGCAGTGCTTACATTAAACACACTCTCGGCATTATCTCCACGCCGCTAATGAACCCCACTGCATTTGAAAGGAATGTAGGTGGTCCCCCTAAAAGGGTGAAATATGTATACTTAAGCAGAAGCTAAAAGGAAGGATATTTAGTTGAAAACTGCGTGTGAATTTCTAATAAGAGAATGCTAAATGAAATTTGCTGCTTAAAGAGCATATTTATCAAATTACGTGCTTTTTTTCAGGCAGGATCGTCCCAAGAGGATGGCTGCTGAAATCTATTTAAAGCTTTTATTGTACCCGTGGGCTTTCTCTATTCTTTTATTTTTTATAAAGTGGGTAAAACAGTATTGCTTTTGGTTACAGCTTCATAGAAGAGGCATAACAAACAAAAGGCCTTGTGTGAAGGACCCCAGGCCGCCTTAGTTCAACACAGGCTTAAATGCTTAATACTTTTTTCACCCTCGCCCTCACACATACCCCCCATTTACTTTGTTTAGCGTCGTAAGCTCGTTCTTGAAGTTTCTCATTCGAAGTTTTCCGTGTCCACTCCGTCTCAGAACACACAGAAACTTCTTGATATGAGTTACTATCCCAGGGGCTTGTAAATGAGTAACGTTTGTTGAAGTGTCACCGCCACTGAAGTGCAAATCCTGTCGGAGGTGGTGGCAATTGTAGTAACAGAAAATAACAAAGAGAAAAGACTTAGAGAAGCGCCCCATACAGTATGAGTGCTCGCCTCAGAAGCATCATCAAACGATTCAGCATCTCACATCTCCCTGCAGGATAAGGCATAGATTTTGTGAGAAGTTTGTATTTCAGACTGAACCGTCCTCCCATTAGAGCGAATGCAGCGCTGCAGAGCTCCCAAAAAACATCCTTGCTCCCAGCCTGACTCTGTCGAGCTGCTTAGCTCTGAGCGTTGAACATTCATCAGAAAGCCACAGAGTGTCTGAAGTGAAATAACTGCCCCCCCCCCCCCCCTCGCACCAATACAGAGTAGAATTTCACAATCTCTCACATGAGTATAAATAACTTTCACACTTTTAATCTTTAATGTCCATTGCACTCTCTAGACTTTGAGGGCTGGCAATGATTTCTTTCTTTACTGCGAGAAATGGCCATGTTTATTTCCTTCCCAGTTGTCTGCACCGTCCATGTAGCCAATCAAGTTGTTTTTCAGGTTAGTTATTTATCATTTTCTATGACAAGCACCAAATTGTTCTATTAAATGTGTTTTTTCCCCGGCTCTGGGGCTGATGAAGAGCCAGGGACGCAGCACAACATTTTTAAAACGGAAAAAAAATTGTGTACATTTTCATTTTGTTAATGATAAATTAAGTTATTAATTTGGTCTATGCTCTTTCTAGACACTGCAGGTTTAATTGCTAATTGTTAACTGGGAATGAATATATTTGCATATTAATTAGATCCCAATTTACATTTTTAATTTGCTGCCTTCAAAGGGTGTGAGATAAAAGGTCGTGTTATTTTAAATAATTTATCCTTTATTGCAGAAAAGATGCTGAAAGGAAAATGTGCGGCTGATTTTAATCCCTGAGAGCTTTTACTGTATAAAATGTTTCGCAATAATTTTGTTCAACTAATTAAATGAAGAAAAAAGGAGAAATATATGCTCTCAAACAGTTGCTAATACAAAGCCACCCAGACTGCAGAGCGCTGGAGTGGGTCTCCTGGAGTCTTCGAGTGAAGAATTGGAAATGCACTTGAGATGCCGTCTGTGGAAGTCAAGTTTATAAGCTGTGTCCCGTTCTGCCTGGAGGAAGCAGAGCTCTTTTTATCACTTCATTTTGTCCTCTCCCTCCTGACACATCAATGCATTTTGTACTTTGTCATTTCATTTTCCTCAATACACAGCACAGAACATTGCTTAGCAGCAAAGGGCTTCAGAAGTTTCCACTTTTATTAAGATGGAAAACATCAAACAAAGAAGGAGAGGTACAAATCCATGGCCTTAAGTCATCCTTGTTGAGACCTTTTTTTCGGAATAACATTAAACCGTGAGTGTTCGTTCACACATTGCGATGCTTAATTTGTTTCGCTCTAAACGCAAAATCCCATATGACGTCCTGTTCGTGTTTACAGCAGGTTGAGTGAGGGACTTCATCAGTCCGTTGCCTGATAGATGCTAACAGCCATCTGCTAGCTACAGTCTAGCGGCTAGATTGCCAGATTGAGCTAAAATGATCTGTGCTCTGTGACGTACTTGAAATTAACATAAACTGTTTGTGTCACTTTCAAATGTTGATGATTACATTTTGTTTGAGGTATGTGTCTGCATAACAAGCTCCACAAAATACTTAAACGCATCAGTAGCCTATCACACAAATGCACAATAGCATGAAACCTGTAATATAAATAGGGACCTGCTTTTTTAAGGAAAAGTCCTGCATGACATTTTTATGAAATAGAGACCATTGCAATAAGTATTTTGTAGGTTTTGTATTATTTTGAACCATCCTAAATTTGACTTTTGGTCAATGTAGTCTGATAGTTTTGTTAAAGGGGTACATCACAAACACAGTTTCTGCCAGTCTTGTGTTAATCATGGGTACCAATAGTACTGAATCCTTCAGAGTATTTAGTTCTATCAGAGTATATATTTCTAAAATACAGATATTCTGTAGCGATTCTTTTTCTGAAAACAGCCGAGCTCGTGCAGGCAAGCAGTGGACGAGTTATAGAGATGCGCACAAATATTGTGTTTTTGTTAATTGTGGGGACTTTCCATAGGTGTAATGGATTTTACTCTATACAAACTGTACATTCTATCCACCTACACTGCCCCTGCCCCTAAACCTACCCATCAAAGGAAACATTCTGCATTTTTACATTTTTAGTACATCATTTAGTATGTTTATAAATCCATTTATATTGTGGGGACCGCTGGCTGGTCCCCACAATGTAGATTATCTCAGGATTATATTACATTGTGGGGACATTTGGTCTGATTGCCTACAAAACAGACATTTGATGCAATTTCACTCACCACCTGCAATTTCGACCCGTGACCGGGAACAAACACACACACACTAGCAGAACTCTGTTGCTGTTCCAGAAAAAAACAAACTGTATCCACTGTTTCCTTAACACTGGGTTATTTGGGAAGGTGAACAAGGTTATCTTTCCCTCACAACCAAAAAACACTTCTTTAGTGACTGTTGATTTCTTGGTCTAAAAACTTAATGACAGCGCTGCCGACGGCTTCTGTAAGCCGAACAATGCTTGTTGATGGCTGTGCTCTTGCTCTCGCTCTGGCTGATGTGCGCACACGCTCATCCGGGAAAAGTGCCCATACAAGGAATTCCGCCCTTTTTGACATCATACAGGGCCACTTGGAAAAAACTTGAAGGAGTGTATTTGGCACATTTGGAAACGAGTCATACATCCAACTCGTTTTTTTAAATTTTGGTTTAGCCAAAATTTGTTTGGTTTAGCCAATGTTTAGCCTAAGAATCCAAATCCTTTACAGTGTAAATAAGTCAGAATGCATGAAATAGCATGAACTATTTTTTTTTATTTTATTTTAATGGACCATTTTAATTAGATGTTACTGTACAAATCGGAATTAAATTTTCCAAGTTAACCCCAAACATGTTACAGTGTACTGTAAGCATTAGTGCAATTCATAAATCTTGCTTTTGAATTTGAAATATTCAATAATGGCAAATATTAAAAACCTGCAAATCCTTGACTTTGATCTGTCTATCTCTTTTTCATGCAGCAAATTACTTGTGTTACTGACAGAGCCAGGTGTTTTGACCTGTCAGGTAAGTTCAATAATTCACTATTTATTATTTTGCTATCCCTCTTGAACAGCAATATTGGTTTTTTAAAGCTAAACACCACCAGAAAAATCCTCCAGTGCTATCATCTTCTATCCTTTCATCCAGCTTTATTCTTCTTTCCATCAGCATGTATTTGGAATCACTAGTCTGACCCGCTGTAAACGCTCTACTGCGCGATCCTAAAACAAACAGAGAATCTTTCAAATTCATAGACACAACTCTGGGAGGAGACGCACACCAACCGTGACAACATAATGGAAGGTTCAAACATGCATTTTAGCAATCAGATGTTTTGTTTATCTTTTCTGCAGTTGTAAAACTCAGGTAATTTGCCCTTTTGTGCTGCACTAAAATGTGGAATCACATAGCCTATGAGTTTATTTGTTCTGGGAATCTATGGAAATTATGGGGCTATAAGAATCTGTAGCCATAGCTGCTTTTGTTCTTTCAGAATTGTAAACACAGTGAATAAGTAAAACACTGCCCTAAAAGCCCTTTACTTTGGAACTGAGACTAAACATGATATAGCAGAAATGAACATCCTGACAAAGTGACAGTCGCAACTAATGGCGTAAGTTTGAGGAGCTACAGAGTGGTGCAGGCAATTGCGGCTCCAGACAATATTGATTATGGGGGGGTCCTGGTCATTTTAATGGGGGTCTCATGAAAACCAACAAAAAATGGACACAGCTAATAACTGCATATTACTGCTACTAAACTACAAAATCACAGCATATCAACTACTTTTGCAGTTTGCAAACAATATGCTCAAACTTTAATTGCCATAGCTACACCCATGACAGAAAACAAAATAGTATCTGTTTTCATACTCTCACTACCTTTTGATTGCCCTACTTTGGTCCAGTTTCCCCCTGTCCTCTTCTCTGCTTCTCTTAAGTCTCCAGTCTCCTCCTATCCTCTTCTCTGCTCCTCTTAAGTCTCCACAGGTGTGATTTACTGCAACATATGAGTTTTTAGTACACATGAAAAGGTTCTTGCAGGTTTGCGGCAGCGCCTTGAACGCATTGTTGCAATGTGCAGCAACGTTCATTTGGATTATCGCAAAAAACAAGCTCTGTGACCAACAAAAGTTTGATACTAGCACGTTTTGTCCTTCAAGATAATTATCACAGATGAACATAACTTTTATTCAATTTGAAGCCTAAAAGCTGTCGCCAGAAGTAAAAGGCTATAAACGTTCTACACCACAGTCCCGTGATTTTAAACATCACCATCACTAAGCTTTTATCTCAAAACATTTTCCAAGAACTTTTAAAGGTGCCCTAGAATGATATGAAACAATATGTTAAATTGTTCTCTGATATCTACATAGAGGGTATGTGGCTTATTTAAGGGCAAAAATTGTCCAGATACAGTTTTACAGGTCCATTTACAACCCTATAAATTGTCCCTGGGATGTAATGCTCTGTTTTTGCCTTATTAGGAAGAGTCATGAATATTAATGTTGAGTTCTGCTCTGATTGGCTTTTTTCAGCAACTCACAGCTGACAGTTCAGTAAAGTGACTCAGGAGTCCTGACCGTCCTGACAGAACACAGACCGACTGAATGGCACACTTTAAGCAGAACATCTCAACTGGAGATTGATAAATACTTGTTTATTGGTGTTTCCAGATCATCCGCACAGGAGAAAGAGCTCGCGTTCGTGCAGTTGCCAGATTTCAGTAATTAAATCCCCCAAACAGAGCTTTTCTGTGAAAAGAAACCGTATCCTATCCGGTGTTTTACCTAAACCTGTTCAACCTGGCAACCATATACACGCGAGCTCTCTCTCTCTCGTGCGCGGATGATCTGAAAACACCAATAAACAAGTAAGCTGCATTTTATCAATCTCCATTTGTGATGTTCTGATTAGTGTCATTCAGTCTACATTTTAGACTTGTCTTTTTTTTGTCAACGATATTGCATGTTTATATAACATTAGTCACAATGTAGGCTACGCAGTGACTGTGATATAGCCTAATCTATTGGCAAAAACATCATAGGAAACACCATACTTCAGTTCTCAAAAAAAAAAAAAAGAATATATATATATATATATATATATATATATATATGTGTCCATGCGAGCAGCTTGTTTTGATGATACGCTCTGTCATTTCCACCTGACAATGAACATGTTTGGACAGATGCAAATGTTGTGGGCGTGCATATAAATGATCCCCAACGCTTGCGTCACAGTTGGGTTTATGTTGAGAAGCGCTTTTTTTCCCGTGATGTTTTGGACTCACGAAATTTACATAAGAAGTAGGACGCAATGGTGTTTGAGACTCACTGTATGTGATGCCCATGTACTGAACTCTCATTATTTAACTATGGCAAGGTTAATTAAATTGTTCATTCTAGGGCACCTTTAAACTAGCTTATAAGAGCACAATTATGAGCATAGTGTGTAAAAGCAGACTGCATTTACCTGTTCAACGTGATGAAGTTTAATTTCTCTGACTGCCTTTGTAGTCCCATTTGGCCACATGTTAGCAACCTCTTTTTTCAAGACATCTAACAGTTTTAAAAAAAAAACAAGTGGGGTAATACTGATGTATTATAAAATTCAGATTTTATGTTGTAGAATAAAACATGAAATTGTCTTGAGCTTGTGTTCACCACAGACCTTATTTCAGCCATTTAACCAAAACCCATAAAAAACCCATTGACTTCAGTACAGTGGAACCAGAAGTGCTAAAATGCTAATTTGCTTCCATGTTTTGACCTATAAATGGCCTATAAAGGCCTGTCATACCTGCACCACTCTATTGCGAAGTTCCAGAATAATGGTGCGCCCCAAACTTGGTTGAGAGATTGTTTGACCTTAAGTTATATGTAAAAGTAGTTCAGAAATTAAATGCAGACTGACTGAGCTAAATTAAGCTTCTTCTAGAAAAAGATCTGATGAGAACATTATGAGGTAGTGATTTCATAAGAATTTGTATGATGTGATTTAAAAAAATAAATAAATAAATAACTAAGCATGGGTGTTTACCCCTTAAAATATCCAGACTGATATTTTAATAAATTCAATTGCACAAATGTATACAAATTAGCCAAAAATTCAGCAAACTGTAAAATAGTTATGAATGTCCATTAGAGTTTGTTAAATTTCAGCTACTGCATCTATATATCATCGTCATGAATGATGGTGATTATTAGTTGTAGTTTTTTTCACAATGAATGCCACGATTGAGTAAACAGAATTAGTATCTCGGACAGCTCTGTAAATAGATTGACTATTGTCATATTGACAACCTAAACAGATTTATGTTCTTTCTCTGATTTTTATATTGACAGTATGTGTATTTTAAACTATTTTGTATGTGTGTTTTAATTTGCTTAGCTGTAGAAAGATAGCCTATTCCCATTTTCCCTGAAGTGTGGATGTGAACCGCAACTGAACTTTTTAGCTACCACACTTTGATAAGATCAGAACTTTGACGAGCCTGTTAATTGAAATGTACATGCCGACGCTGAAGGGCATTAGTTTGGGATTAAAATGCTGTCCCTTTGATGACTGAAACAGCGGCTATTGATACCAGTAGAAGTGAGCTTGAAGTGCGGGTCAGCATGTTCTGGCTTCCTGCGCCCTGTCACACACTGATGGCATCTAACTCCAAGTCTCAGTGTCATTATCTGCACATGGCAGAGGGGATTAGAAAAATGGGATTTCTGATCCCCCCTTCCTATGGTACAGTTAAGTGATTATTGTTAAAAAAAATTACAAATGATTATGCTAATGATGAATAAATTATTATCTCCCAACATGCAGCTCTGAGCGATCTGGTTTCTCCCCGACCAGGAAGATAAGAGTTTATGAGGGGAAGGGGGCCTTTGCAACGCGTGTCTAATATAGACGGACTGCTGTGGCCATCAAAGTATTTCTCAGGGCTTTGTTTAAAAGTCATCTGTTCCTGCATAATCAGAAGCTCTTTGATTGTCTCCTCCACTGAAGGGAGGGGATCAGACATGATCGTGTTATGTGTGTTAGTGTCTAATGCATATTTGGAGGGGCAGATGTACTGTAGGTGTATATTAGTTTATCCACTACTGTACGAAATTTTTCACAGAAAATGCTGGGTCCTGGGTCACCTAAAGTGTTGAGTGGTATCTCCATTTTGATTGCTTTTCCAGGTGAACGGTTAGATTATTGCTCCTGCGAATCTCTTGAAGAGATCCTGAAATCAGTGCAATTTGATTTTATCAGTCTGCAGGGGGCAGAGCTTGAGGAAAATGTAAGTATATGCATATTCACTTTTAAGTCCGTTTTCACCCTTGGTTCAATTGCTGGGTCACGTCAATATTAATTTTCCAAATGTTTTTTTAACCGCAGTGTGGTAACGTCACCAGTGGCTAACTGCACCCAATAAATAGGCTACAATAAAATGGGCTAATGTTAATAAATATAATTGTATTGTCTACTCTATTTAACATTTATTTAATTTTTTTTTTTCATTTATTTATTTTTTGGTGAAAGTAATAACTATATGATTATGATTCCATTATCTCTTTTTGGGAGCCTTTTTGAATGATTCATTGATAGCCAGCCTGCAGCTCGAGTCATTGTGACTATGGGTGCGTTCCGTTCGACCGTAAGTGAACTGCGAAGTGGACTTCACAGGGTATTCCGCCGTCTTAAGTGAGATTCCAATCCAAAGAGCAAACATGTTCAGTTCGAAGGCCAGTACAAACTCCGTAGGGAAGAAGGGAACATCAATCACTTCACAGGAAGTGGAGAGTGAAAATCACCAACTGTCATTGCGCGTCGCATCACCAATCTGAACTAACGATTGAGCAGAGCCATTAGAGGAGTTTTTAAACAGCTCTGCGATGGAGGAGTTTACATGCATTTGAATATTCATAGTTATTATAAAAACTAGTATTTATGAATGGTTTTATGTTGCGAAGCAGCATGGCTGTCATTTTTTTTAATTTTTATTCCATTTAACGTTAGGCTACCTCAGGAATGTTTAACGTAACTATGCAGAATATCCACTTGGGAAAGAAAGCGCACGAGATCAGACCCCTACAAAGACGATTGATTAATAGGCTACATATCAGTTAACCAAATCAAAATGCTATTTTCATTTTGAATGACAAGTGCAGCTTCAAATGCGTTCATAGTCAATACAGGTAGGCCTAACTTATATGTAAAACTAATCGACAATTTTTGGATTAGACTATACACTATAGAGATCACTAATGTGTCGTCACAATGACGTATTCACAGTGGTAAATGCAAAGCATTTTGGGAATCCGCGGCCAACACATTCAAGGGAAAATGCAAAACGTGTCCTGATGGCGTGAGCATGTTATTAATCATTATTTTTGCGCGAGCGGTTTGAGTATTTATCTATCCAGCAAAACTCTTAACTGTGCATTCAAACTCTACTGCGCATGCGTATATGACGTCATCGAATTGTGAATGAAACCACCGCGCATGCGCGTCCAGTATGTGTTGGATTTGATCCAGTGCGTCATCGTGCTACAGGCTGCAGCGAGGACTTCTCGCAAACGGGCGCTAGACTTCTTATTTGCATGGAGGAAGAACGCAGTGTTCAAGATGCCGTCTACCTGCTGTGTTATAAACTGCAATAGTCATTATCACAATAGAAGTGGCATAAAGCTTAAGAACAGGATATCATTATATTGTTTTCCAGCGTGGAAAAATAATAGTAAAACTAAGCCATGTTTCCGAGGTGACAAAAAAGGCGATGAATGGCATGGATAGCAGCAGTAAGGAGGCCCAAGATAGTAATAAAGTAATACAACCAATAAAACAATTGATTTTCTTTTTTTCATCTAAGTGTAACTTAAAAATAAACAGATTAGAGTGTTGACAAGAAAAGAAAACCAACACAATATGATAAATGTCCAAAAGATGGCATCGACAACATTGTACATTAAATGAGGTTGGATACATTTTAATAATATAGATCTCATGTTTAATTCGTGCAACTAAACATAATATATATGAGTAGTACCCAGATTTTTCACATGAATAAAGGCATAGAGTCACAAACTTTGTTTACCCTAATGGTCCATTGTTAAGCTTGTCAAAGGTTCTCGTTTCTAATCTGCCCTCGTTTTTTTTCTCTCTCTCATAAAAACCGAATATCATTACGTTGTACATCTAGCAGGGACAATTTTTGTGAATTATGCTTCCTGATGTCACCAAAACAAATAGAAAATCTCTGCAACGGCGTTAAGCGTTAGATTAAAGCACTCGTCTGTGTGAAGACTGCAGTATGCAAGAGAAATCAGCATCACACACTGATAACAGCGGCAACGAGCGCCAGATCGCCTCTCATTTAACAAACGAATGAAATTATGCTCTTCTAGTTAATCAGAGATGTTTTGTTTGTCTTAGTAGCTGTATTTTGTATGATTATATTCAGTTTTTCTCTCTATTTATTATTATTATTTTCATGCCAGAACACTAGCCTGCTATGTCAGGCAAATGTAAACTGGCCAAACATACCCATAATTCTTTCGTTGCCGCCCAGTTGGTCACATGTCTTGGCAATCCATGCCTAACATGTGCCTAACAGTGCGTAGACCCTGAGATGTTGGTCGAGCGCCTCTGTGTTTTTTTTTTTTTACCATTATTTATTTCCTTTTTTTGTTGTTGTCGTGGAGCTGTTTTTCTTAAGTGGTCGCGTAGCGATTATGTTTCCTGCACAATTCGCATTTTCCCGCCGCCGTCAACCAAACTGACGCCGATCATGACCGGAAACCCCAAAACCCCCACAAATGATCGTGACATAGCTGTCAACCCTCCCGTTTTTCCCGGGTTTCTCACGTATTTTAGCTCTTTTCCCGCTGTCTTCCCGTTTTAGTATTTTCCCGTAAAATATCCCGTTTTTTACGCTCTGATTGTCTTAACTCAGAACACGCAACTACATCTGTGTCTGAAGCTTTTAACGGTCTACTGAGAGAGAGAGAGAACAAAACGACAGCCCACGGACAGAACTAAACATTCAAATAGCCTAGTTTCACTTTACACTAGATTGTGATAATGTGATTTAATTTAGATTTTGGCTTCTTTGGCAAAGATTATAATTTTGATATTCATATCTAGCGCAACTTAATTCCCATTGCAGCAGTTGCCTACGCTGTCATTTCTCCATATAACTCAAACGCAATGACAGAATAAGCACGATCAGTGATTGTTGTAAAATGCAGTCTAGCTACTGTTGGTAAATTGTGGGACGCGTTGAGATTGTTCCCAAGTCGGCGCGCGCACTCTGAAACAGCCGCAACGAGACGAGCAAATCACACTTTCGGTTTCACACTCGCGTCTAAACGATCAAATGTACTCAAACATCTATGTCAAAATGACCGGCTTGGAGAGTCTCTTAAACACAGTTTGTGTCTAAAATGGACGTAGTTATTATGGATAGTCGGGAGAAAGTGTAATGTATCTGCCTATTATCAGTCGCCTATAGATCTGCACATCTGTCTTAAAGAGGCAGCGGTGTAAATAAACATGATGACGAATTACTGCGAATTAAACAACCAAATGCAAAGATAAAATCACTCACAGCTCTTGAATGAATAACCAGCTTTAATAAGCATTATTTTGGCTATTTATGATAAACTATGCAGTGTTATTTTACGTTTGATTAGCCTACTAGAATTCTTCCTGAAATTAAAGCACTGTGCAGGCCTATATAATGTGTATCTTTGTTAATTGTGTGTGTGTATATATATATATATATATATATATATATATATATATATATATATATATATATATATATATATATATATATATATATATATAATCTCAAAAAGTACCGATAAGAATACCGTTAAAGTACCGGACCGATAAGCAGTATCGTTAAGAGTAGTAATACCAACCTTAACGATACCCATCCCTAGGTTTAACCAACCAAAACCAAAACCGAGTAATGTTAATTTGTTCCTAAATAAAGCACTTCAAACATATACATTGGTCTGTCATTCTTTAATAGATATTGTGTAGTTATAAACTCTAGACTGTTAATGATTAGTGCTTTTTTTTTTTAGTTTGTGGGATCATGTATAAGAATCATGTATAAAAAAAGCTATACTCTTTACTGGTAAATATTACAGTAAACAAACATTACAGACAATAGACCAAGGCAGCTCTGGCATAATGTCAATAACATTATGCTTAATATATATTGTGTAGTTATAAACTCTTTAGACTGTTATGATTAGTGCTTCTTCTTTTTTTTTTTTTTTTTTAGTTTGTGGACAAGAATCGTGTAAAAAAAAAAATCCCTTATTTTGGGGATGGATTCCGGGAAATCTCCCTTATTTTCAATGTTCAATGTTGACAGCAATGGATCGTGACCCCAAAAACTTTGTCAATCTAATTTGTTTTAATGTCAGGTTCTGTTTACTTGTTGATATTGATTTCATTTCTTTCATATTAGGGAGCATCATCTTTGCTGGATATGTTTTTGTACTACGAATCAGCTACGCACCTCGACATGTCCTCCAACGCAAGCATGGGATTCTCAGGTTGGCTTTCACTGTCACACCTCCTCCGACAGGTAAGATTTATGGCCCCATGGGTTTACTACAAATAACTTAGGTGACTCACAAGGCGCCCCTCTGTATGTTAATTTGCATATAGTGAAACTATACAGAACAATAACGAAATTATACATAAAGTACAATTCACACAAACCTGTATTTACCGAAGACATGCTCTCTCCCCCTCCTGAAGAGGTCGCAAAAAGCCTGCGATCGAGCCGCGAACAGTGTGGCCAAACCCCTCCCTCTGAAAATCGCTAGAACCACCATCATCAAAAGTCATATTTTCCCCCACAAAAAGTCCCCAAAAATGAAAATAAAGTAACCAGGTCTCTCTGAACAGGTCTCTCTGATTCTTATCCATTATGTTTAGGGTTAGTTTGCTTGTTTAGGCTATTCATAATATTATATTAATATAACTAAATTTGTTATATAGTTAGTAATATAACATAACTATATATATATATATATTCTAAAGCACTATTATAACAAGGTAATGTTAACCTGTTAATTAAATTAAAATATATTTATTATTTATTTTGTTGTCTCACGCATGGATCTGCGTTCAATGAATTAGCATTAAACAAACAATATAATCCTTGTGCTCAGTGAAAAAAAATATTGCACAACCACCAAATAGGTAGCGATGTGTTGTGCAAGTCGCAGTTAATCAAAAGAAGATTTTCTAAGCGTCTGTTTCCATGCTGAATCATTGATTTGACTCTGTTGAGTATGTCTTGTGTTAACGGGGAACATACTCTGATTTGTCTGAACTGTGTTCCAGGCTGGGTTTTGAGCCTGTAAATCTCGACTTAAAACCACAACTTACGTCTTTGTAGCGTTCCAGGCAAAGTCACGCCAAACTGCCTGAGCGCAAGAAATAAAGATTCAAACGGTTATGAATCAGTGTACTTATTCATGATTCGGATCGCGTGTCAAACTGCTGAAATCATGTGACATTGGCGATCTGAATCATGATCAATACGCTGATTCATAACCATTCAAATCTTTATTTGAGGATTGAAAACAAACACAGAGGAGAAGATAACGCTGAATGATTTTTTTTTTATTTTGGACCAAAATGTATTTTCGATGCTTCAAGAGATTCTAATTAACTAACTGATGTCACATATGGACTACTTTGATTATGTTTTTTATTACTTTTCTGGACATGGACATTATAGTGTGCATACACTTGCATACGCTGTCAAGCTAAATATTAAATATCTTAAACTCTGTTCCAAAGATGAACGGAGGTCTTATGGGTGTGGAACGACATTAGGGTGAGTCATTAATGACACCAATTTAATTTTTGGGTGAACTAACCCTTTAAATATGTTGTTTACAGTAACGTTACAGTTTGACAGTAGAGTACTGATTTAAAAGTCGATTTATTTAGCCAAACCAAGTAATGTAGAAGCCACTCAAAATAGGCAGTCATGTTTACTACTCACCCGCTGCAAAATAATCATACTTCAGTTCTCAAAAATGTATATTTATTTAACAAATTGACTAAGCCTTGTCAAATGATTATCGTTTCAGCTTAGATGGTGAAGGTGACATTAGTTACACGGATCGAGTGAGCGATCTAAGCAAACAGTAGTAGTGAACGTAGTTAGCTTCTGAGTTATGTGTTAATGATGAGATGTAGGCTAATTTAGATTTCAATCCGTCAAAAGGGATCGACATGCGTATCTACTGTTGTATTTTTATGACAACACTGGCAGAAAAATAATAATAACCTTTGTCATTAGACAAACTGTTATGTGTGCTACTTGGAGTTTCCAATTGTACTAGCATCTTGCGTTTGATCTAGACAACACGGGGGATATTATCGTAATGATGTCTTGCGCCCGTTTCACAGATACTCCGTCTGCAGTGCGTGTGCGGTGCGTGTTGCGTTGTGTATGCGTTGCAGAAGCTCAACGCCCTGTTGTGCTTTCACATATGCTGCGTTTGCAGTCCGCAACTGATCCGCTGTTGCATACCACAAACACAGCATTTATTCATTATATTTTATTTAAAATCCAAAAGTTTTTACTGAACATGGCTCGTCAATGTCAATTTTATTTATATAGCACCATTTCCACAACACATGGTTGACCAATGTGCTTTACATAGAACACACAACACTGGGACACTAAAGATAAAAGTAAAAATAAGAATATGCAATGTCAGAATTGCAATTCTCTTTGTTTACTCTTTCATAGAAGTCCGGTTAACGTACTAGCCTACATTTAAACATTTTATTCAATTCATGTATTCATATTTATATACTTTAGATTTAGCTCACACAAGTGGCAAAACATTTAAACATAGGTTATAGTCTAAATCACACATAAATTAGACATAAATTAGAAACTTACAATAGGCTATTCAAAAACAGCCGACTCTCGTCTTTTCTTTTGTTTTTAAACCCTTTTAAAAGAAATCCTGCAGGTCATAAAGAACTTTGCTTTTCATCTCCAAGAAAGTACGAGTGCTATCCATTATGGCACATTTTTTTTTAACCTAAATGCCTGCAGGTAAAGTGTCGTTTCCTGTAAAGCCATGTGTTGACTTTGAAACAAGAGTATATTTTAAATGATATGCATCTGTGGTGAAATTACTAGATTTTCGCGTCAGTACATGTTTATTTTAATGCCAACAATGTTCTGTCGCTTTAATGCAGCAGCGCAGCAAAAAATAGACTCGGTACGAAAACGGTCGCCGCACTGCTGCAGACGCAACGCACCTGGAACGGACTGACGGGCCGCATCCGCGTGCAGTGTGAAAGCTGTCATCCGTTAACATGGGTACGGAAAAAAATACGCACCGCACACGCAATACAGATGGAGTATGTGTGAAACGGGCGTTACTAAGAAACTTTCAATTTAATCAGAAATGGGTTCGGGTTATGGGTTATGTTTTGGGTGGTTTTACAATAAACAAACTGACCCCTATATTGGTCAGCTAAACAAATGTATTTAATCACACACCATAGATCGCATGCTCCATTGATAAATTTACTAACGTTATACACGATCGTGTCGTTTACTGATGTTTACTCACGTGAAGATATCCAACAGCATAGACATTTGAAGCAGTTTTACTCAATGCCTGCTTCCAAAGCAGGACCGAACCTTTATCGCTGGGACCACTCTGTCAAAAACACACTTCTTTGGTATGATTTTGTGAAGTCCTGTGACAGCAGTGACCGTGGAGATCCAATTTGAGACGCGACTGAAGCGATGTTGTGAAGCTTCCCGTCATTTCTGTGTTTAAATCGGTTCAAATGCAGCGCTGCCTTCCCAGAATGCTGTGGTGAAGCGTTGAAGTCGCTTGATATCACCCATAGGAATAAAGTGGAGTGACACAAGTGTTCAATGACAAGTGGATCTGCACCTGAGAGAGTGTTAATGGGCGTGCATTTCCTCCTTCGCTCTAGTCGCATGCGCGCGCACCCTACCGGGAGAAGAGCCCGTACGGCCCATACAAGAACCTTCCGCTCTGTTGTCTTCAAGCTGACCCATACTCGAAAAAAACTCTCCGAAACTTGTGAGAAACCGGAAGGAGTATTTTTGACACAGAAATACTCCATCAAACGTCCAACATTAGTTTTTGAAACTTTGTCTATGTTTAGGATGGGAATCCAAGTCTTTAACAGTGTAAAAAGCTCAGTATGCATGAAACAGCATTTCCCCCCCCCCCCCCTTTAAGAACCCTAGAAATAGCATCACATGTGGCGTTATGTTGAAAATAGCCTGTTTTTCCGTGGTGTTTTTAACAAACAAGATTTACATATGAAGTAGGAGGCAATGGTGTTTGAGACTCACTGTATGTGATGTCCATCTACTGAACTCTTATTATTTAACTATGGCAAGGTTAATTACATTTTTCATTCTAGGACACCTTTAATGTTAAAATTTAAAAACTGATTCACATGTGATACTCACTGATCACCATCCATCTTTGCTGGTCCTCTAATTCGCTAGGTGGCGTTGTCAATTAAAACATAGGGTCCTAGAAATGCGGTCCTAGGGCTGCAGTCCTGAATATGCAGCCTCCGGTTGTGCAGGCAGATGCTACTCTCCTAGGGGCTGCCATTGTTGTTTCGAGGGCTATGTGATGTCAGAACTCATAACTGGGAGTACATCGATCTAGTACTCTAGGGAGAGTACAGCTCCTACGGATGCTGTGTTAATGAAAGTTAATAAATTAAAAACCAAATTGTTTTTTAAAATAAGGTATTGCTCTAACATTATTTATCAGCTAATTTTATGCATTATCTGCAGCTTTTCTAGCGTTAGCTAGTTTTCAGTCCATTGAGTGCAAGAATAAATGAATATCAAATTACATTTCAAATATACAAAAAAAGTAAAATAAAAGTATAACGGCTTCTCTTGCCTTATGCGCTGTTTTTTCTCCCCTTTTTCCCCTTAACTTTGGGGATAGAAATGATTGTAAATGAGCATAAGCACTGTAGGGCCGCCATGTTTTGTTTACATCTAGCTACTGCAATTCCACGTGCTCAGGCAGTTTGGCGTGACTTTGCTTGGAACGCTGTTTCGAGTTGTGGTTTAAAGTCGTAATTTACGGACTAAAAAACTGGCCTTGAACGCAGCAGTAAACTCAACTTCCAGAAAATGAAATAAGAAAATGAAGAACAAAGTAGGCGCATCAGGCGTATTTTGCTTTTCAATGTGTTTAATTAATTTATGAAGCCAAGCCACTGTAAAATCTATAGTTACACATTATATTTTTATATTACAATGGCTTATTTTGTAGTAAATAAGAAAGCCTGACAGTGTCACTGATAAATACCTATGTGGTAGAATGCCACAGTATCCATTTCTCACTGGAAACATCAGGGCTTAAATAAAATCCCAAACTTCCTACTTGTATTTAGGACTTTTGTGGTGGCATTCATGTGCATTTAGCTCGTAAAAAGCCTACAATCTTTTCGACAAGACTTGAACGCCATTAAATATTTACACACTGCTCATATAATCCTATTGCCCAATGGGTCGTGGAATATGTAATGCAGTAAATTATAATATTATAAGTTATATGCTAAATTGTTTTAGAATAATAATTAGTACACTAAAATGTAAAAACAATTCTTTAATTAAATCATTCAGTGCAATTCAACAGTTTTTACACTTAAAAGTCTTTTAAAAACTGATAAGTTCATAAAATAAACTTAAAATTTAAACCATGTAAGTAGTCTAAATAAAGGATTTGCATTTATAGCACCTTTTTACAAATATACTATTTTTTTAATCTTAAAATGATGGCAGATTCTAAGTTATGGCAGCTCAACATTTTAAATGGACATTTTAATTTTAAAAGTAAAATCATTAAAAAAAATGCTATGTAAATTTGCCTTCTTTTTTTTAAGTTCTGTAACACATCTCAAGTGTGAACCGATACCTTATAGTGGTATTCAGTTTGAATTGGAAGCAATGAATTACCATGCATCAAAGATGAAAATGTCCGCACTGCTGAATAAAGCCTCATTCACACTTTGATTTTAATGGACATCATTATAGTCCTCATAAAACTCCTGACAATATGTGTTCATTTAGCAACCGCTCTAGATGAAAGACAGCATCACCTTATGGTGATGAGGACTTCAATGGTAAAAACCAAAGGCACGCTCTCAGGCAGTATTATTTGAGATCAATCAAAATCTCCCAAGAAAGGGAAAGAAGAAAAAAATCTGGACACTTTTGAAGTGGTGGACTAAAGGATGAAACTCCGGAATGGCCTGCAGATCTTTGGGTACCTCCCGTCAGAATTGTTTTCCGGTTTTGACATTTCTGCTTCTGTAGACAGGGTGGTTTTTGAAGAGAGAGGGTGAGACAGAGAGGCCAGTCCGCAGCGAGGGCAAAACTAGGCCTCTGAGTCTCTCTGTCTCTCTCTCTGATGGTTTACTGTCTGGTTTCTTCAGAGTGGCTGCCTGTGGAGACTGGATGCTTGCAACATGCCCATGGTGGACTACGCCGCACAGGCCTTGTCAAAAGCCCTTCTCACCAGCAGGCTGACAGTGCTACACCTTGAAAACACCTGTCTGAGCGGCAAACCTCTCTTCACACTTGGTATGCCCTGCACACAACCATCTACTTGAAGTGTATGCGAGCTTACAATGGAAAAAAAGTTTGGGTGCTAGCGGCCTGAGAATGCGACCCTATTCTGTGCAATGCAGTGTTAATTTTGACAGCAAATTCAGATTTAGTCTTAGTCTTAGTCTTTTGAATAACACACCATTTAGTTTTAGTCCCATTTTAGTCATCTGAAATCTTTTAGTCTTAGTCTAGTTTTAGTCGACTAAATATCATAAGAGTTTTAGTCTTAGTCTCACGGGTCGGTTTGTATAACGTTTTAGGTTCACGGTTTCATGTAAAATAACTACATATTTAACTGTTTAAATGAAAGATTAATCCTTATTAAACTTACACAAGCTGTTCAATCAAGAGCAGTGAGTCCTCATATTTTCTTTGACATTAAAGGTTGCTGCCCCTTTAAGACCTAATACAGGGGTATGCGTCGTCTTTCTCGACTGTATAAAGTTCACTTAAGGCATATTCAGACTATGGCTGCTTGGATACTTAACAAGATGGACATGTTGACATACTTTTTGTATGAGTTTGTCCGTTCAGCGCAAGCCTTGAAAGATAACTCAATATTTGCGCGCTGTGGGACGCGTGCGCGCTCTCGGATGACAGAACTTCACACAGCGCGTGCGCGCTCTCATTCGCGTCTTCTGGTGAATATACCCGGGTGAGGACGGCGAAATGACTGGACAAGCATTGAACACAGTTTACAAAGAGAAACCGTTTTGCCAGTTTTTCTTTTATTATCGCTGTTGTAGCCTATCACTGAGGAGCCAGCACATGTATCCATTGACAGAAACATACATAAAGCATTATTTTCAAGTTACAACCTATATTAAAGATGTGTCATCATCAGATGTGAGATGAACCGTGGTGCAAGTGCGTTTTACACGGCACCCCGGTTGGGAAACGCTGGTCTAATCAATACAGGTCAGACGTGGTTTTCTTTAGTTTCTATTTTATTCCAAGTTTAGCAGCTAGCGGGAACACGGTGGTTTATCTGATAAAATAAACTTGGCGTGCGTGCTTTGGCATGTATTTCTGGATGAGTCGTCTGTAACTGTCAAGTTGGTGGTGTTTTTGCCAGCGATTTTTGCTCCATACGGTTTACAGGCGTACGATTGTCCTTGTTGTCATATGAGAAATGTGACCAGATGTCAATTCTTCGTTTTCGTCCTGCCTCTGACATTTCTGTTCTGTCTTTTCTGTGTAACTGCTGCTGCGTTTGTTTAGCTGTTGCGCGTGCATTTACCGCGGCTTTTTTAAATGGCTCGGCTGCTTCTGCATAGATCAACCTACCCTCAAAGATTCGCTCTGACTGGTGCTGCGTCCCAATTCGCCTACTTATACTACGTCCTAAAAGTATATACTCTTTTTGTGAAGAAAAAGTATATACTTTTGAGGGTGTAGCAGAAAAGTATGCAAGCTTCGGGACATACTACTTCGCCATCTTTAACGGACTCTGTCGCTTAGTTACGTGCATCCAGTCACCGTTTATCTGCCCTGTCAATCATCGTCAGATTCGTCACAGTTCAAATCCTTCACATTCAGTTTAATCTCCTACCGTATCTGAGAGAAATGTAGCCGCTCGTTGATCTGCCATTTGTGTGTCTTTAATGCAGAGACTCTCCTCATGTGTTTGCAGTTTAAATATAATGATTTAAATATAATCATTTAAAAGTTAATGGCCAAACGTGTCATTACAAAAGTTCACAATGCTGCTGCATGTGAAATATAATGTGGACAACACTGAATAAATATATTTTTGTCAAGTTAAATATTGATAGTTGGTCACTCAAACCCCTTTATCTAAACTTCTCTACTTAACCGTCGAACTCGCACATCCTTCATGTTTGTAGTTTATTAACGCTTTTTATCCGCGTTTGTAGTTCAAATCGAATCCTCGTCCAACTCGCAATGGGTTGTGGGCAATATCAGCCCATCGATCCATACTGTGAATTCGGACCGGAAATAGTAAACCATCCGGGAATCTTTGGAATACTCTTTTCAACATACTACGATTTGGGACATACTAATTCTATTTTCGAATACTATTTAGGATGGATAGTATGCGAATTGGGACGCAGGGTGGATTTCTACCCAACACGGCCCACAAAAAGAGTACTTATGATTGGATCTCTTCTCCATTCGTCCCCCCCATATATTTTCGTCTCATTTTTATTCGTTGACTAAAGTGTCAGTTATATTTCGTCACGTTCTTCGTCATCATATCTGACTTTTTATTTAGTTTTTATTTAGTTTTCGTCCGTGAAAAAGGTTAGTTGACGAATATTTTTCGTCATAGTCTTCGTCAACGAAATTAACACTGGTGCAATGCAAATGCAGTTGCATCGTGGGAAATGGGAAACTATATTGTTTGACTCTTTATGCGTTCGCTCCCTATTAATGTCAGCATGAAACGGAAGTTGTGATAGTCTCTTCTCTTTTGTGACGTATATTCGAGTGAAACGGCTTCTCAAACAAGAAAAAATGTAAGACTTTATTTTGCCCATCGGGAATTGATTGGATCATTACGGTTTGCTATTGCTGCGAGATTATGTGAGTAACAGGTTGTCTCACCCTTATGCCAGTGAATGCGTCTTCAGAAAAGAGAGGGAGGATGAGAGGTAGGGAGAGGGAAGATAAGTTATTTTGATTCAAGATTACAAGGGCACGTAAATTAAAAACAACTTTTGATATGCAAAGATAAATCATTTATAATAAAACTGCAATATTCCATAAAAAAACAACAACAAACAAACAAGAATTTTGATTTCATGGTGACTTTAATGTTCGACCAAGTAGATAAATCATGAAAAACACAGCTAACTGCATCTTGTGCTAATATAAACTCATACAAGGGAGGGCCTTATTGTGACATTTGGCTTGGTTTTGATCTAGAAAGTGCTGTGCAACATTTCCCACTGCAGAGTTTTGAGTCCTGTCATGACAGTCGCCCCAAATGGTGCGTTATCTTCAAAAATCACAGCTCTCAATCTCAAATGTTTTTTAGTTTTTTTTTTTTTTACAATGCAGAAAGTGCTAATATCGTTCTATGAGTTGCTTCACTTGCTCTACTTTAAATCCTGCAATATGTCAATACTAAAGTACAGATAGCATGTGTTTGAAAATAGCGTTCTCCGTGAGCGGGCCTGGCCAGCAGGAACAGATGAAGCAGGACAAGGAGAGGAGTGGCAGATTTTGGCCCAGTGACCCTAACAGCTAGACTGGGCTTGGATTAGATGTCGTAATCTTCTTCCTGTCACTTTACACATTGCTGCACCGATCCGTTCAGGACACTTCGGCCAGCTCACTGTGAGATGGAGTCTTTCCCACGGCACCATACTATAGAGCTTGCCTCCTAAAATCACAGGACTACAGCCACAGCTTTCACAGAGATGTGGCGGCTCTTCAGTCCCGTGAAGAACATTGACTTTAGGAAATGTAGTATTAAAACATGAAAAACCTATGGAAGCCTGTTTTCACCTCAAGAAAAAAGGGAATGTGTTTATTGTATTTGCAATCTCACAATTTGTTTATTTGATTTTACTGATGAGGCAGAAACTAACTTCCATGGAAACTTCCCCATAGGTTCTTGTGTACGAGTGCGACAAGCAAGTGGCGGTAAATAACAGAGCTAGATCATTGAGCTGTCTACATTGCAAGGGGTGTGTGACCGAGGTATAGTCTAGGAAAAAAAAAATACTACTTACACCTGAATGCCATGCATTCTGGTTAAACTTGAATACTTTTCATTAAACGTAGCACTTTAAAATAAGCTGAATTCTGTGCAGTACTGTTGTGTTTTCTATATTGCTTCGACATTGCTCAATCACCATGGCCACAGCAAACATCATATTTTACTCCAGTTCTGAATTTACAATTTGAATTGAATTTGATGAGATAAAAAATAATGCAACAAAACTTGAATTGTCCTTTCTTGAATGACATGCATACAAACATACGTTGTAGTTCAGTGTAGTCTGATTCGTGAACATTTTTTTTCCCCTTTTTTTATTAATAATTCAAAAGACCAATTTGAATCAGTTTCACTTATTTATTGAACTAGTGTTTTTGGATTTACTTCAGTAGGTGTGTTTCTGTTACTCTTTAAATTGCTCAAATTGAAATTGAAAATACAGCCAATGTAAAATTGTATGTAAAACTCACATGTATCGCAAAAAAAGTTTTACGCTTTCATGAGGTGGTTTTTCAGGCAATTTGAATATTTCCTAAACTGTTGAGGAATATACAGGTCACCCGGCATAGATGGTGGCAGTATGTTTGGACAGAAGACAAGACAAAATAACAGATAAAATAATTACAGGAATTCTGGATTCTAAGCAACAAAGAAAAGCCACAATTTATCAAGACCTTGAAGCATATATGAGGGAGAAACACCCAGAAACGCCTCATACATGACATAATATGGTTGCTGCAATATAAACGTAAACCTTCCAACATCCGGTGCAATGATTTTTGGAATGACTTATTGCGAGAGGAAAAAAAAAAGTTTTAGCCACATAACAGCGGTTAATGAATATGCAGTCATTTCGCAATAGTTTTTTTTATCGACATTTAGAAAATATTGAATTTTATTGAATATAAGAATTTTAGTGTTTTTAAGGTAATGCATTTTATTTGATAAACATTTTTTTTTCTTCAAAAAAAAAAACAGGAAAAAAAGAAAAACTTAGGCTAAATTAATTTATCACGATGAATGGTTAATGCACTCGAAAATAGTTTTACATTGGGGAATACAGTATTATATGGAGTAAGTGTATTACACTGTTCTTTTTGGTCAATAGACTATGCATAGAAACAGTTTGCTGTCTCTGCTGTATAATCACGGCAATATCTGAATGGAAATGACAACCCCTGAAAATTACTGGGTAAAAGAAAAAGATGTTGTACACATACGGCATTAGAACCCAAGTAAAATGACCTTAAATGAGACAGAGGAGTGGAGTGGCACATCCTATGTCTTAGTGGCTCTGTCTCTTTTAGCAGCAAGTGGATCCATTTGATATTTTGGGGCCACTCGGCCGCCCCCCTCTTTCTTCCCAGCGGGACGCTCAGCTTCTGATCATTGCTATTGATCGGTGGGGCCCTGATTGCGGGACTCGCTGACTCGCACAGTGGAGTCCCTTCGATCAATTCAACGATTCCCCTGTTTGGTTCCTACTGTGTATGATGACGATGTTGGCATTCCGCATGCAACCGAAAGGGTCTGATCAAATCTGCCGCATTGATTTGGACAGACAGCTCTGTGAGGCCACAGACAAAAAGCCCATGAAAGCTTCTCTGGCCCTAAAAGGGACACATAATGATGTTGACGATTAAAATGATGACCGTGATAATCACAGCGATGTAAATAAAAATGATAATAGAGTTAGTCCTATACAACCTTAAAGTTTTCAATAAGCCTTTGTTGTCATTTGGATGAACCACTGTGGGCATTCTCAGAAATGCATTCTTCTTTTTTTCCTCCAAATTGTCTTACATGACATCTTTTGTTGTTTAGTTCTTTGGTACACATTTCTCGGGCAAGGACAAAGCACCATGCTTATTGAAGATTTTTCTCAATCCTTGCCCTAGTTGGTGCTCTGAAAAGGAACGTCACTTTGCAGGAGCTTTACCTCTGTGAAAACAACCTCAACGGCTACCAGGACTCCATGCAACTTGCAGACCTTCTTAAATACAACAGCTCTCTTAGAACCTTGGACCTAAGCAACAATACCACGTCTGACTCAGGTACACACATTTTGTTTGAGGATGTATTGTGCACTTCCAATAGCACGGTTGAAAAAAAAAAAAGTGGTTAAAACGCACAATTTGTTTCAGCTCTTGTGTAGTCATCTCTCTTTGTTCCACAGGTTTGGAGGAGATTTGTGACGCTTTGAGCTTTCAGAAGACTGGTTTGAGAACGCTGATACTGAGCAACAATCGCATCACTCATCTTGGCATGATCCATCTACAGAATGTTCTGGTGAGATTTTCTCTTGGAGAAAGATAATACGATATGTGCAATTTTATTAATTACAACAGCACTTCTAGACTTAAGAAGTGTGATTAAAAAGCAGGGGAAGGGGAAAAAAAGAAAGAAAAGTAACACATCTGGAAGATTGCGCTTCAGTAATTTGCTGGAACATTTTCACAACTGCTTTCACAGTGTTATTTAAAGAAAAAAGGTTCCCCCAAAATGAAAGTTTTGCTATTTACATGCCCACATGTCATTCCAAACCTGTATGGAACAGAAAAGGAGAAATTCAAAAATTCAGAATGCACACTTTTCTGTTATATTCCATTGAATGGGGACTGTAGGTGTCAAGATATATATATATATATATATATATATATATATATATTAAGTTGAAAAATCACCATGATAGCATCAAAATGTGGTTGCCACACTCGCACTTTAAGCCACACGATAGCTATTTAAGACTTACAGACAGACATTTTTATTCACTGATATTTTTGTTTTGCAAGCGAATTACTGAGCCATTGAACCAAATCAGTTTGATGAATTCACACTGGGTTTGTGAACTGGATCAGCCGATTTATTGAAAAGACCTGACTTAGAAGAACGATTTTCACTGTATAATGATTCAATTTCAATCTGTTCCTTACAGAAAGCTATCATACAGCTTTGGAAATAGCCCTATTCCTCATTCACTTTCATTACATGGGAAAGAGTGGGATGTTCACCCAAATATTCACCTTTCGTGTTCCAGGGAAGTTTCATTTTTGAGTGGGTCTATATAGAATAAACTGTGGGTTACACATAATAGTTAATACAATGATTTTCACTCAGAAGGTTTTTCAGCTATTTATTCATTCCTATTTTATCTGAGTGTGGCTTTGATTAAAGACGAAAAGTGACACTGCATGTGGCCCCTGCTTGGCTTTGGAGAGGAAGTACCCAAACCGTCAACACGACAGCTACTGGATATATCTCTTTTTTTTGTGGTCTACAGAGTTTGACACACAGAGAGAAAAGAAAAGAGAACAAAAGGAAATGGCTTGTCTCATCCTTACTGGAAAGCTCATCTCTAATCCTTAATAATATCTATTCCTCTTCAGCAGCTCTGATTGTCAGAATAAACTGTACCTTTCTGTCATCTGAATGGCGATTCAAATCAAAAGCTACAAATTAAAGGCCTGCTTTCTCTTCTCTCGGCCTTTGGCGTGTTCACAGAGAATTCATTCAGGCCAAAAATAAAGCCTGCTCATTCCATTTTGCCTGTACCAAATGGGAACAGTTTGATTAAATAATAGATATGTGTTTAGAGGGCTTTTTCATGTGGTCTGTCATTAAGAAGGATAAGTAGACATCCATGCGGCCATAATGAATATAATTAGTCCAATGGCTGGTCGTGTCGAATATGACACAGGAAGGGTTGTTATTAACCTTTCTTTTTTTTTCCTGGGGTTTCTTTAAAGGCAGAAGAAGAGAGAGAGCGAATAAATGGGTTATTTGGGCAGACACAGAACTCTCTGATGTCAGCGGAACATAATTAAATCACAATGTTATCCACATTTTACAGCGGATCCTTGTCTGACCAATTGGAAATCGGATGACTGAAGTTGTCAGCCATAGGCTGTTAGAATGACGCTACTTCAGTTAACTTGAAACGTTTATTATGTTAAAAATGCCTTGCGATATTTGTAAAGTTAATTGGAGTTTAAATAACATAATTTTAATAATTTTTTTAATAGTTTTTTTCATCCTCACTGAAATTGTATAATAATAATAATAATAATAATACCTATTATTGTTATTTTATTATTGATTGTGTTACATTGGTTTTAATAATAGTGAATTATATATATATATATATATATATATATATATATATATATATATATATATATATATATATATATATATATATATATATATATATATTATACAGTTCTACCAAAAATGTGAATTCTGTAATCTGTCATTCTAAACCTGTATGCTTTTGTTGCCCCCCCCCCCCTTTTTTTTCCTTCTTCTGGAGCACAAATACGATATTTTGAAATTTTTTGGTAACCAAGCAGTTTTAAATCCCATTGACTTCTATTGCAGTGGAAATAAAATATTCGCAAAATATCCTCTTTTATTTTCAACAAAAGAAAATATACAAATGAAGTAAGGTTCATGATGGCAACATTTTCAGTTTCTGGTAGAACTATCCCATAAAGTTTAGTATTTACAGGTAAAAAACAAAAATAATAATAATGCATTTATATATATATATATATATAATATATATATATATATATATATATATATATATATATATATATATATATATATATATATATAATGACAATAAATGACATTGGTTGGGCTGATTGTGTCTGTACTGTGCATGTCGATGCGTGGGTGTTTACGTGCTTATGTGTTGTAAAAGGGATGCATATGAATTGTCAGTTGATCTCTGAGCTTGTTTTTTTAAACTGTCTGTGGTTTTTCACTTAAAGCAGGGGACTAAGTGAGAATAATGAGTGTAGCGAGCTGGCATGGTGCATGTTCTGTTATGCAACATGGCTTTTCCCTTATGTGCTCCGCTATCTCCTGCTTTATATGGTTGCTAATCGTGCTTCATAAATGACGCGGGTAATATGCTCTTGAGAGCCAATCTATTGCCACGGCACGGTGTGTGACACTTAAAGCTCTCAAAGTGACACAAATTCACCATCCATAATTGGATTTAAATACACAGAAAAAAGGACACTTTTAAATTATAGAAAGTGATTTAAAAACAAGCTCATCAGTGCATGTTTTCTTTAACATTTTTTTTTCTTTCAGCCCCGCTTAAAAACACTCGAAACGATAAACCTTGGCAAAAACAACCTTGAAAACAGAGGCATTCATACGTTAAAGGAGTCCCTCATGATCAATCGCTCTTTATTGCAACTTGGCCTAGCTGCCACAGGAATAACATGCGAGGGTAGGGTTCGTAATATTGCTTTTCTATCTCTTCGGTACAGTTAATTTCTGTTCCACCTTATAACTAAGTCTGTATTCAACGCAACCAGGTGCCGTGTCTTTAGCTGAGATCCTTGCAGAGAGTCCACAGATCCAGCGTTTGGATGTACGGCAGAACCAGGTGCTTGCTGGGGGTCTCATGGCTCTCTCACTGGCCCTAAAGATCAACCGTTCCCTCATCAGACTGGATCTGGACCAACACCTAAAAGAGGAAAAGGTGAGATGTCTATTCTGATTATCTCAGTGTGTAGAAAAGTCATTTTACATACATATGTTTATTGGATTCTAATGAAAAAGGATAGGGATTTTTTTTAGTTTTTAGGACTGGAGTATCTTGGAAATAAATTAAAAACTTGCATAATAATCATGCAAAATGTTCTAGTGTGTATATATTTGAGTATATATTATGTATATATTATATATTTGTTTTATTGGAGATTAATAACTAATTAATAACTAACACTAAAGTACACTTATAGCTATAGATGTTTAAGAAAAACTAAAATCTGCCCAGTTACACAATGACAAAATCTTTTATTTGTCTACTGGTCAAAAGTATGGGGACGTTGCTGTTTAGGGCTGCAAATATTGAAATTCTGAATACTATTGTATGGTCTATTGATGTACAAAAATAATAGTCAAATACAATTTTCTGTATGCTACCGCCCTGTTAGCCCAGGTCTAACGATGTAAATCCATTGACTTTGGGGCAAACTGGATATATACAAATTTATAATTAATATTGTAGAGATGCAAACGAAATTTTTTAATGTTTGCCATTGCGTTTTTCTGTATCAATAAAGTTAAACTCAAAAGACAGAGAAGGTATTCTAAGTTAGGCGAAGATACAAGTTGTTGCTGATCTCTTAGAGCTGCTTGTTCACACATCGTTGCAAAAGCCCTGAAAAAAAAAATTATACTGCAACTTAAGAACATGCCAGAACAGAAAAAGTTAACTTGCCATCTGTTTGTCATGATTTTATCTCCTCTGTCTTATTTGCATATTAAAGCGTTAATTAAAATCGTGAAAGGACAGAATGCTCTCTTTAAAACAGATTCTAAAGCTTGAAACAGAACTTGTTTTATTTTTTATGTCAGTCATTAGTTTTGATTCTGATGTTTTTACCTTGTCAATCAGTTACACCTCGAAATATATTTTCATCGATAAATGGCCTGAAAACGTGCCATCTGTCTTAAATGTGTGTAAATGTGTCATATTTAAGCTCAGCTGAAACAGAGGACAATGTTATTAACATTTCCACCGTGATAGATTACAGCAGGGTGGTATTTAACCGATGGAGAATGAGACATTTCACTGTGGCAGTACAAGAAGACACACTGCTGGGATTTGTCTGGGCCAGGCACAACGTGGCAGAACGACTGACGATTGTATTAAAAAGCAAATCTTTCCATCAGAAATCAGTGGGTGGTCAGATCAAGTGTTCTGATTCAGTTTCGTAAAATTCCCTGGGACTGAGAAAAGCGAAAATTTCATTCTTCAAAAGAGAAGCGCGCGTGTGTGTGTGGCACAATTTTACATGCGCATATTTAAAAGAGAGGAAGGTGGTAGGGAGGGAATGTAGGTCCTTGGGTCTTTGTTTACAACATCTGATTTGGCGTGTCTGTTGAAGCTCATCCATTTGATCAATGGCCTGTTTAATGTTAATTATTGATTATTTACTGATCTAAAATATTCATTGTGGAAGTCTTAGGAAATGCATAAATTTGGGACCATCCATCTCTTTAGCAAGGTGCTTATAGTAATTTCTCTTAGTTAAGGCCATTCTTTACACATTCATGAACATTGTAAGAAGAAATTTCAACATTTCTCATCAAATTATTCCGAGACCTGAGCTGTGCTATTCACAGCTGAATATTCTTACTATGTGTATGCCAACAATTTTGTTTTCTTTTTGGAATTTTAAGAAAAAAAACATTCTTGTCTTAAAGCTACAGTTTACTCAATTTACTCCACCTTATGGAACCCAAAAGAAGATATGTTGAAGAACAGTTTTTGTCCATACATTGAAAGTCAATAGGGTCCAAAAACACATCGACCCCACTGACTTTCATTTATTTTGGGGTAAACTATCTCTTTAACACAATGATGTACAACAATCTTATTATTTTTTTGCTGTTTGCCTACAGTCAGTGTTGTTGTGCATGGCACACTGCAGGTTGCTGTGATGTCTCTCATTAGGATCATTAGAGAGGCAGGTAGGGCTGTAGAGGGGCAGGTGGTCTTGTGGGACAGACTCCAAGAGGAACTAAGAGTTGGTTAATGTTTGTGGTTGGTCATGGTGTCTGACTCTATGATGGCTGGAGTTGAGTGAGTGAGCAGACAGAGAGCAGGTCCTGCTCATGGGACCTCTGATGAGCTGCTTATGATGAGCTACACACACACACACACACACACACACACACACACACACACACACACACACACACACACACACACACACACACACACACACAGTATTGCATTGAGCTCAGTTTCGTTTGAAAATTTATTTTCTAGCAACAAACATTAAAGGTACACTATGTAACTTTCTTTTTTTTTAAATACTTTTTTAAAAATAAAATAATTCAATACATCATTAATCATTCTTTTTAAAATGTTTTTTTCTTTTTTCTTTCCCTGATTCACTATGTTAAGCCAATTAAAAAGTGTTTTTAGACCTAACTGGATGGTTTTTGCTGGAAATTGCATACACTAATCACTTGTTTGTTTGTTTGGTGTGGGAGCAGCGCTGTTGTCACAATGAGCAAGAAAGTTTGACATGCAGCATGCTAAATTTCGAACCTACCTTGACCGGGTGGGGACATGTTCGGTTAACTTAGTTTTGTTGTGGTCGCGACATATAAACCTTTGGGAAAGTGATATGTCGTGGCCACAAGATATTAATTTGTATGTACAGTACATCACACAAACTTGTGGAAACATGATAATAAGTTGTTCAAGTTCAAGAGTTTTATTTGTGGTCACAAGATAATTTTGTTGGGGGTAATGACATCATTATGTTGTGGCTATGCAAAGTCGTGGCTTTGAGATCCTATGTCGAAAGAATGATATTATATTATTATTGGCCTATTCATTTTGGATAATTCCAGGTTGCTATGGTCATGCAGGTTGTTTACCTTGTGGCCATGAGAAATAGATGCCATTCCCTCAACATATGAAATCATAGCCAGAAGAAAAATATATAATTCCCTCAACATTGGATCTTGAAGTCACAACTTTACATTGCGTGGCCACAACAGAATTATGTTGTTACCACAACAAAAGGATCTTTAATATGACATTTCCACAAATTATTAGAGTTCAGTTATGGAGGCAGAAAGAGAATGTGGCAGAGCTCGTAATAAAACAAGAATAAACATTGGCCTGGTGTTTCTGAGATGATGAGAACTGAGGGATTTGAAATGTTGTGAAAGCAATGCAGATAGGGCGTTTTTTATTACTCAACAGGTGAGTAACTGATGAATTGCAATATGTAGTTTATTTTAAAGTGTTCTCTATTGTGAAGGGTCATTTCATTCTGGTTGTTGTGGCTTTGTGCAAATATATATTTTTTAAGGAAATACCACATCTGTTAATGGGTATAGCTTTAGTAATGTCTTCAGCTAGTTCTGAAAATGGGGTGTGACATATTTTTGGCAGTTAAGGCTAATGATTAAAAACATTAATAATTAAAATAGTTATTGCAGTTAATTAAATATCAGTTACAAATGTTGCCAAAATTATGATATTCTATGATTTTAATTGTTGATTCCACATAAGACAGCAAAATCACCATTGTGATGGCGAAACAGACGTTTGATGTTCAAAAAACATAACTGAATATAGGATTTGTGCCTCTAAGAGTCATGGGAAAACAAACAAGTTCTTGTCTCATCATTGCTCCTATGTCTAATTTCATTTTAATTTGTAGTTATGGGTTTTTTATGTCATCATTTTGAATAAAACTCAAAGATCCTAGGTGTTGCAAGTGCTACAACTGCTCCACAGCTTCATATTTGTTTCTGCTTTTACCTCTCCATTGCCTTCTTCCACATTCAGTGACTGCAAAAATAGCTTTAAAGTTCTTTGTGGCCTGAACTTTAATTAAAGAATTGGAGTTTGTGAGTAACATGTTCCATATTTTAGTGATACTTTCACAGAATCTTCTCCCATCAACTTCACATGGTTGTAGGGCATGAAAATAACAGCCGTATATAGCAAAGCAGTCAAGTGTCATATGTTTATCAAAGCTAAACAAAATCACACTCTCACATCCCTCTGTTTCTTTGCATCTGCTCTCACTGTCATGAAAAAGAGAGCACTTGTCACCAATATCTTGTTGTAGAAGTCATTCTGCTTCGAAACTAGACTCTATATACCCACTAGAAACTAATATTATTATTTAAAAAAAAAATTTAGGTGTGGCATGGTACATGAAAAAAACTAACCGCTTGGGTCGCTTGTCTCGGTTCGGAGCTTGTGCGTCGCATGGTTCGTCCCATGCCCAATGTAGCCTCATGCCCGGGCCTGTGTTAACTCAGACAGTGGGTGACCTTTTTATGGAAAATAAGAGTTGTGTATGGACAATTTGGACATACAGTAAAAGAAGTAAAAGAGAGTAAAAGTGGAGTGCTGCAGGTCATGTCGCATGTAGAAATGGCAGGTGGGAGAGATAGAAATGCTGGGCGGAGTTGGGAGGACGCGTCAGCGCCGTATAACGGCAGCTGCACGCGCAAGCAGTGCGTTGGCAGGGCAGAAGTGCGTATGTATGGAGAGCGAGAACTGTGCATGCCCGTTGTGCATTCACACTGCCAGCGTTTGTCTCGCGCAGCTGAACTGCGGCTCGTGTATAGCAAATACAGACGAATATCGTCCATTCTGTCACCTTTTCCGGTGTTCTCCTCTGAGACCTGTCATTCTCATGCTTTGATTTATGATGGGCAGCATATATCTGCTGCAAATGCGACCGTGTTCCCCTCTGTCCAAAACACACATGCATATATAACATGTTGTATAAGTATAGTTCACATGATAAATGTTAAGTAAACAAATGTAAACATTAAAGTTAAAGGGGGGGTGAAACACTCAGTTCCAGTCAATCTCATGTCAATCTTGAGTACCTATAGAGTAGTATTGCATCCTTCATATCTCCGAAAAGTCTTTAGTTTTATTATATTTCTAAAAGAAATATAGCCTGTACCGAGTCTTTCCAGGAAAAAACCGAGCGCCTGGAGGCGTATCGTGTGGGCGGAGCTAAAGAATGACGAATACACACAAAGTGGTGATGTCCTCAAGCGTGGAGAAACCCATGGCTATCGATCCAGAATCAGATTCGGAGACTGAAATAAATTGAACAGGAGAAACAGCAACACTGGCAGGACGTCCGTCTCTGTGGTATGTACTATATTTAGTGGCCTGTCAACATTTGTATGTATTTACTCGCAGTTTATGAGGACATGATTCGTTTTATGGACTATTGTATGCGACTAAACCTTAGTAGTAGCAAGCAAAACGGTTTTGCACGTCAGGCTAGTGTAACGTTATACATAGAACATCAATGGAGTAACCGTTAGCGTGTGAATGGCGAAGCACGCGATCGTGTCGTTTACTGATGTTAACTCACGCAACCATAGCCAACAGCATAGACATTTGAAGCAGTTTTACTCACCAGCTGCTACCAAAGCACGACCGAACTTTTATCACAGTGACCGTGAAAATCCACTTTGCGATGCGACTGAAGCGATGTTGTGAAGCTTCCCGTCATTTCTGGGTTCAAATCGGTTCAAATGCAGCGCTGCCTTCCCGGAATGCTGTGCTGAAGCGTTGTAGTAGCTTGATTTCACCCATAGGAATAAAGTGGAGCGCGGCGCGGACTATAACTGGCATAGTGTTCACGGACGACTGCATCTGCACCTGAGAGAGTGTTTATGGACGTGCATTTCCTCTTTCGCTCTAGTCACGCGCCTTGCGCACCCTTCCGGGAGAAGAGCCCGTATGGCCCATACAAGGACCTCCCACTCTATCGATGCCAAGCCGACCCATACTCGAAAAAAACTCTCCGAAATTTGTGAGAAACCGGAAGGAGTATTTTTGACACAGAAATACTCCATCAAACGTCCAACATTAGTTTTGAAACTTTGTCTATGTTTAGGATGGGAATCCAAGTCTTTAACAGTGTAAAAAGCTCAGTATGCATGAAACAGCATTTCACCCCCCCTTTAAGATAAGCTTCTAGTTTTAATAATTTATACATTTTAAGGCCTTTGAAGCTTGGACAAAAAGCTGCTCATGCTGCTCATGCCACAGTGCATTGTTCTGATCAAAATTGACATGATTACATGAAAAACGTTACGCCAATGTGTTGAACAGCGTAAGCAGGAGACAGCCAGTTACGAAACAACAACTACATGATATAACTTTTAAATGCTGTATCCTAAATTGTGGATAGTTAAATATATCATATGCTGAAGTAAATTTCTGGAGTGTTACCAATTAAAAGACAAAAACAAGAACCGTATAGAACCTAAAACCGTGATACGAACTGAACCATGGGTTTTGTGAACCGTGCAACTCCTATTTTTTATAGAGCATGTTAGTAATATGGCACGAGTGCACTTGAAAAAGTGATTTGGACATGGTTTTAGGGCACGCCACACCCTAAGTGGACTTGCGCTGTGCGGTTTAGACCGTGCGCTTAGTTTAAATAGGGCTTCTGCTTCCCTCACAGCCTTGTTTTCATCTGTGTAAAATTAAATATAGAATCTGATGTAGCATTCAAAGTGACTTTTCTAATTATTTCTGTCCAAGACGCCTTCAGCTGTTAAAACCTGTTCAGATCTTAAAGATAAACTTTTACCCTTTCGCCTTCAAAACTTTGAGGTGAAATTATCTTTTCGCAGTTTTGAAATAAACCTTCTGTATCTTTGCATTCAGAATCCACACGCAGTCTTGCTCATTTCCTGATGTAGTTTTGGGGGCAAAACAGGCATATTTGCCAGCTGTGTAATTTACTGTGGCACTCATTTGCATATTAAAGCATTAATTAGCTCCTCTGAGCGCGAGAGAGGGAATAGTGTAATCATTGGACGTGTAGTCGCGGGGGACGAGTCTGTGTTTGGGTCTGGGGGGAGGCCGAGAGGAGAGCGCGGGAGTCTCTGGGTGCTTGTGTTGACCATGCGGCGCGTGCTTGTCGGCTTTGTGTTTTTTTTCTCCTCTTTTCCCTGCCGGAGGGTGGATGAGGAGGTTGCGCTGCTCAGTTTTCCAGCTTTTTCCAGACCCTTTGAAGTGTCACACATGATCTGTCTCCGTGTCATTTTAATGGCTTTACTCTCCCCCGTCAGTGCAGTCAGAGGTGCGACCAACAGTTTCACAGGAAGTAGAGGTTGTTGTTGTTTTTTTCATCCTCTTTTCCATTTGAGGGTGAAAAGGGGGGTGGGGGTTGAGGATTGTAGGTAGAGCATATGAAAAACAAACTGACGAGCAGCAAAGGCCTTTTTTGAGGTTGTGGTGCCAGAGTTTGCGGCGGCAATACAAAATGGAAATGGACACAATCATGTGGACGATCTCAAATGTGTATGAAGCGACTCCGAAAATGACACTTAATCTTATTAGTAATTTTCCAATAAGTGAACATTCTAACTTTTCGACTTTTGGTCTGCGAACACAAACGGGGATCAACAGTAAGCTGACAGAAAAGTTACTGAAAATGTTACATTCTTTGATCTTGTGTCTATTTTGATATCCTGGATGTAGGAGTAATCCTTTTCCATTTGTATTCCATAGTTTATGAATTCTGAATAATAAAGTTACATTATAGCTGTATAATGTTCAGCTGCTTGCTTATTTAAAAATAAATGAATATGTTAGGCTGATCTCAAACATACAGTTAATCAAAAAATATCTTAACTGTATCTGAACCAAATACAGTTTGAGCGCTCTGTCGGAGAGGAAAATGTTCAATTTAAAGTGAACTATCTGTCTGAATTCCTATGCTAATGCATACGGTCACCACTGTATGTATCCATATAGACAGGTAAGGTAAAGCTACAGTAAAGTGTGAGAAGCCCTTGCTTCAGTGGTTCTTTGTTGAGCTGTCTCAGAAGCCTTTGCCTGGAACACTTTGCTTTATATTTTGATGGGATTGGGTGCTATCTTTTCCCTCTACTCCACTAGAAATGGCCCATTGGATGAGTTGGTCCATCAGAATTTCAGAATTTCCCTCTGGGCATGTCCACAAACTCCATGCTCAAGCGCCCTGTGTCATCACTCAACCACATTGAAGGCTCATCTGAATATCATGAAACCTGTGAGTCACTGCCTTTATCAGAAGGGCTTTGGCCAGGGAATCTTCTCTTCCCTTTCAAATGAACAGGACTGCAGTGTCATGGCCTGCATATGAATATGGATCATCTATTAGGTCTTTGAGTGTTCAATCACAGACATTTGCGTTATGTACATGAAGTTTTGTTTTTAATGCCGCTATGAGGGCCAATGTGATGTGGCTTATTGTCTTAATATACTGTATAAAGTCAGGATGTCTGGCTGAGTGCTATTTAAACAATCCAATAATAAACATTTAATTTAACATTAAGTAACTTACTACAACATTGAGTATATAACTTATGCACTTTGTCCATTTTAGCTTCACAAATGAAAATAGTATTAATTGGGCTACAGCAAAATCGCTGAGCGTCTAAAAGCAACACACAGCACTGGCATTTAGCGAACAAATCCGTGTTTTAGAACAAATCATTTAAATTAATAGTTTAATAACTCTCCAAAGCACAACCAGCCATTGCATGTCTACAGGCAAGACATATCAGTGGTGTTTAATTACTGAATGAATCAGTCTTTTTCAATGAATCATTAAATTAATGTTTCAATCTCTCACCTAAGCCAGAGCAATATTGGGTGTGTTTCTAAGAAACACATAAAAGAAGTTTAAATCTGTGTTGTAAATCAGTTGAGTAATTATTAATAATGATCTAAGGATAATCAACTGTTTCTCGTATTGGGTTTTTCTTTTCTTTGCTACATGGATCAATGTTTTGAACGAATTGGTTGATGATTCACTCATAATTAATAATAATGCTTCCAGTATCAAGAAAAATAATACATTTTCTCATAACTGTGCAGCTGTAGTGCCCTCCTTCTCACTCTATCTTACCCTCTTTGGCTATTCATCAGAGGTGAAGATGACCTATAAGCACTGATAAAAAAATCAATATTTCTTCTTTAATATGCATTTAACACATACCTCTAATGCTTCCAGGAAAGCTAATTTTGTATATGGATATATAATTGGTTTATAAATGTTAACTTAGGGCGTGTAGCAAAAAACACTCATCACAAATCAGGTTTTCTGGCTAATGTATATAAAAGATCTCCATATGGTGGGACATTTGTGTCAATGACAAGCCACCATGACTGACAGCAGGATTACAACAGGATTATGGTTGTCCAATTTATCATGCTGTGCTCAAAATAATAAAATTAAATAAAATTGTAATAATTCACGCAAATATTTTAATTCAGTCTTCATTTACACATCCTCATGTTGTTCTAAATCAGAAGGAATTCTGTTCAAAAGAAGAACTTTTTTTTTCATGTAGTTGCAATGAAGTCAAAAACGAAGGAAAAAATCTGATCTCTCTCTCTCTCTCTCTCTCTCTCTCTCTCTCTCTCTCTCTCTCTCTCTCTCTCTCTCTCTCTCTCTCTCTCTCTCTCTCTATATATATATATATATATATATATATATATATATACACACACACACACACACACAATATTTGTGTTTTTCATATGTAGACCACATGAGCCCTCTGTTTGTCCTCTTGTCCCTGTGACTGGAGTGATGGGGCAGTAGTCTGTGTGTTTGCCCACTAAAATCAGGGGAGGGGTGGGAAGAGGTGGGCAGGGCACTGCCTGTCCCTGTCCTCATCTCTGTCACACCGGCATGGGCTGCCTGGGCTCCATGGAGGGGAGATAATTGGATTTGTTGTCACCTCCAGTTGCTGCCAGGAGCGGGCGTCTGCTCCGGTTAGCGATGAAGACATCATCGTGACAGGGACCCTGGGAGAGGATCAGCTGGTGTGGTGGGCACCACTATCGATGCTCTAGAACTGCCATGTCCAAGCGGGCAGGCGTTGGCCAGCTGTTTCCCTGCCCGTGACTTCAGGCCAGGCCAGAGAAAGAGCTCCAAATCCAACGGAGTGGGGGGAGAGAAAGGAGAAGCTGACCTCTGGCCGGATAGCGCTAGATGCTAAGGTTCGAGCTGTGCCATGTGCTCCTGCGGTTCCCGTGAAAGGGTTTTAGGCCCGGCCAGGGAATCATGCCACAGCAGACAAGCGTGGCGGACAACCAGGGATGGCACCTGCTTGGCGTGGGTGTGAGGTAATGATGGGCTCACAGGTGAACGGCCCCAGAGGTAATCAGTAATTAACTCACAGCTACTCCATCACCACAGCTTTGGGCTTGAACCGAGTACCACTGCCACGTCCTACAGACATTAATGCCCTCCAAACAGTCCTTGCACATGCCCTGACAAAATTTGTTTATATTTATTTATATGCTATCAGTTGTTTGAATATGTTTGGCTTTTTTGTTTTATTGGGAGTCTATTTGCAAGACTCGGTCCAGATAGCAAAGAGTGTCTGCGAGGTCTTTTGGTCTTATTTTTAAACCTTCAGTCTTGGAAAAGAAGAAACAACCTTTACCACCTGTGTAAGAACTTTTGAAGGGACTTTTGAAAGATCGTCTCTGTTCTGACTTCAGTGAAGAGCTGTTCAGTGGCTGCAGTGGAACGGCAAGGTGAATTATATTTATACCTGGAAGTCCTGCCACTGTCTGACTGACCTCAAGTCAGCAATCCATGCATGCTGTTTTCCATTTTCCTGTCAGCGAGTGCAAGTCTATACCCATTCAGTAAGCGCAGTTAGCTGTCATTTAAACACTGGCAGATGGAGATGGCACAATGGTATCCTTAAAAATGCTCACAGTGTATTTGGCCATATTAAGTCAATTCAAAATAGAGGGAGTACCGATACAGTATATAACTCCACAGTGCACACTGTGTTTATTTTGCTTAATTCACCTAATTTAGTGATTTAAGTTGTGTATTTAAAGGCGCACTATGCAGCTTTCCGTCCACTAGATGTCGCCTATTCAAAACAAAGGCGTAGTTTGATGACGCAAAGTTTGAGCGCAGCATCTTGGGACATGTGGTCTTCACTTCACAGCCGGTGCAAAATATGACTCGGGCCGAAATCACGTTTATGCATGCGGTTATTAACGTTACTGTAGTGTAAAGCAGAGCAGGACCGGGTGTTGTGGAGCTGAACACAGCTGCTGGAGCGATTGTTAAACAAATACCCGCCTCGCGAATACCGTGACTTTTATTATGATGGGACGGGACACAGTCGCCTGGTGCCTGCACTGATCCGCTCTTCCGGTTATGATTTTGAGGTAATGCAGCTCTGTTTATCATATTAGATACATTTAAGTGTGTTGGAAATTATGTTATGACGTTACTCCGTGCGTTCACTTGTTCACACTGCTAAGAGTAAAGCGCTCCTGCCAAATAAAAGCAGAAACCGAGGGTAGCGCAGATATAACGCGATTGACAGGCGACTTCCTCAAACGTTAAGCTGAAACGTCCTGGTCCTTAGTTAAAATAGCAATTTTCTGACAATTTACAAATAGTTGGAAACATCTGGGATATTGTAAGTACTCAACTGAACAAAATATATAACACCGGCCTAGTGGTTTTTGGATATTTTACTGCAAAAATACTACAAAGTGCACCTTTAAATTATGACTGAAGACTTCATCTAACATTTACATAATATTATAATGCTAATTTAATATTATTATATACTGTATAATACGCAATAATATATAATTGTTTTTAAAGCTGCTGTCCGTGACTTTTTTTTGTGTTCAAAATTTACAAAAAAATTACATAATGAGAATGTACAACATGAATCCATTTTCCAAACCGTGTTTTTGTCTTACCCTGAATGATTATGGTACACTTATAATAAGTATTTATATTGGAACTATTTCAGAGTGGTCTTGTAGGAGCCACTGCGGAGGAGCACAGTCCCTGCGTGACTCGCCATAGACTGAGCGCATAACGTTACGGACTGCAGCTTTAATGTCTAATATTTGTTCAAAAATTCGTCAGTTTATATGTTTTTAAAGAAATGTATACTTTTATTCAGCACAGATGCATTAAAATTATCAAAAGTGACAGTAAAGAACGTTTGAAAAAACGTCACAACTTCAACAATTTTTTTTAATGCTTATATTAAAAAATGTTTCTTGAGCAGAAAATCAACATATTAGAATGATTTCTGGAGGTTTATGTGACACTGTAGTCTGGAGTAATGCTGTTGAAAATTCAGCTTTGACATCACTGGAATAAGCACACTGTAAAATATATCAAAATAGGATATAGTTAATTTAAATTGTAATATTTTCCAATATTACTGTATTTTTGAATAAATAAATGCTGCCTAATGTATGTGCTTATGTACTAATAAATGTAAAAAACAAAAAAAAAATATATATATATATATATATATATATATATATATATATATATATATATATATATATATATATATATATATATATATATATATATATAATATAATATAATACACACACACACATATATACAGGGCTTGACATTAAGCATGTTCATGTGCTCATTGTTCATTCACTTGTCACTTTTTTCAAATTTGCTTGTCCTGAAAAAAGTTCGATATTTTTTTTTAATTTTGTGTGTGTGTGTGTGTTGTAACTATAATTTATTCTGAAGCAATATTCTCACCAGTGTTCAATGAGCTTTGACATATTTAAATCTGCATATTTGTGAATTTAAATTTTTTCTATTGAATCATTTCAAATGTGTGATATTTTTACCTTTTATAAAGGGCATTTCCCCCTAATCTTATTAAATATAGACTATGCTTCAGGTTTAATTTTATATTGTTAAATTTGATCAACACATTAAATTAAATTAAGACACTATAAGGGCTGTTAACAATAAAATTAAATAATTTACACTGAAAAATTAAAGAAATGTTGGAAAGTATGTTTAAACATGAAACTAAACCTCCAGTAGGTGGCAGCAGGTGGCCGTTTTAATTAGTGAGTCACTGAGTCGTTCATTCAAATGATTCATTCAAACACTGAATCGTTCAGGAACACACTTGTTATGTGGGACGCATTCCGGTTCTGCTGTGTGTAGGGTTGGGAACTGAGAACCGGTTCTTATGCAGAACCGATACTGATTTTTGAAAAATACCGGAACCGCGCAAAATTCCTGAGTGTCGGTTCCGAAAACGGTTCTGGTGCAATGTGTGTGCGAAGCGCTGGGAGCATAGTCGCACTCCCGCTCTCTCTCTCTCTCTCTCACACACACACACACACACACTTTCCTAGCGCTGCCGCCTCCCTTCCCCTCACGTCACTTTGTTAAAATCCCCCACAGCGCGAGTCCCGCAAACGCGGCGCCGAGGAGCTTGTTTGTAATCTGAGGACAATGGCTCATTAGTTTCGAAATGGTTTGGGTACAAGGTGATCGCGTTGAAAATAAAGGCATTTGTCTAGCGTTATGAGCTCATTTGAAACATTGCCGGGGCTCATTTAAGAAAATGACAGCTCTGAAGAGACACCGCTTTAGTTTGAGGTAAGTAAGTGCTAACAATAATAAAGAAAGACGATCAACACCTTATGTGTTTCCACTGAAATGTAGATGTAATATATTTCCAAATGTGAGCCCATCTTATGCGGAATGACGCTTCATACTGTCGTCTGCCCTGGCTCTAACCGATTGTTTACTTTTTGCAAACCTTGTGAGCGCGCAAACGCTGCGACCTCGCGCCAAATGTTTTTATTGGTTTATTAAGTACAAACAGGAGAGTTATGAAAATTGAGTGCGAGGGATATGTTCACTTCACACAAAAAGATTTTGGAATGAGACGGCTAACTGTAGTAGCGTTTAGTCCACTGTCTATAATAGCCTAATTTAGAGATCACTTTTTTTTTTTAACCGACAACTTTGATCGGTTAACGTTGATACGGTCAACCATGGGTCTAACGGTCATCGGTTAACATCCCTAAAACAGAGAGAGAAAATGTAATAAGACAATTTCAGAGGTGTAAATTTGAACATGTTTATTTTAATTTCCATAAATTCCATATGGCTTGATTAATACTGTAATATATGTATAGTACAGGACTTTTTTTTTTTGACATTGCCAACCTGTATATTCATTTGAGAGCAAGTAATAAACACAAAAAAATGCGTATTGTGCCTTTTTCCTTTACCACTATTAGTTTAATAATTTTAATGGAACCGGAATCGGAACCTGAATCGTTAGGCGGAACCGGAACCGGAACCGGAAAATTTCTCAAGATTCCCAACCCTAGCTGTGTGTGAACGATTTTCGCTGCTGAAATCGAACAAAAGCACTCAATATTGCATCTAAAATGTAAGTGACTTTAAGTGAATGTAAATGTAAGTGAATGTTAATTTATTGTTTATGAAACTGTCATATGAAAGCAGTGTCATTTTCAGTCGTGATGGTATTAAGGAAACAGCTTAAATGCACTAGTGTTGTAATTTCTCAAGGCTGCACGAGTGTCAACAGCGCGACCTTGTTATCGTCATTTCATTATATATTATTATCCACTATCGATCGCCACTTACACTAAATTAATGCACAATCATTCTTGCATTTTGGTGATTCGCTAGTTTTAATCGGGCTCTTGTCCGTCGGACAAGTGAAATTCATTTTCACTTGTCCCTTCAAAAAATCCACTTGTCCCTGACAAGCGGACAAGCGCTAATGTCGAGCCCTGCAGCATATATATATATATATGTATGTATGTATGTATGTATGTATGTATGTATATATATATATATATATATACACACACACACAGTCGTGGTCAACATTGCTGGTACCCCTGGTAAATATGATCAAATATGGCTGTAAAAAAATAATCTGCATTGTTTATCCTTTTGATCTGTTATTAAAAAAAAAATCACAAAAATTCAACCTTTCATTTAAGTAAAATAATTGAAATAAATGCTTTTCTCTAAAACACATTGGCCACAATTGTTGGTACCCCTAGAATTTTAAATGAGTAAAATATCTCTGAAGTATATTTACATTAATATTTACATTTTTTAGCACACCAGGGTGACAAGGAACATGAAATTGTCCAGTTATGTCGTCTTGTTTCACAGGAGTATAAATATAAGGAGGCATAAAAGCCAAATTCCTCTAATCATTTATCACAATGAGTGAGACATACAAAAATATAGTTCTGATGTGCAGCAAAAGATGGTTGAGCACCACAAAATAGAAAGAGGCTGTAGGAAAATAGCTAAAGCATTAAAAATCCCCATTTCCACCATCAGGGCAATAATTAAGAAGCTCCATTTAACTAAAGATGTTACAAATCTGCCTGAAAGAAGACGTGTGTGTATATTGTCCTAATGCATGGCGAGGAGGAACGTTTGAGTGCACAAAGACTCTCCAAGGATCACAGATGGAGAATAGCAGAGATTAGTTCAGTCTTGGGGTCAGAAAGCCTAAAAAAAAATAAAAAAAAATAAAACAACCCCTACATCACCAAGTGTTTTTTTTGGGAGGGATTCAAGAAAAATCCTCCTCGCTCACCCAGAAACAAACTCCAGCACATTCAGTCATTTTAAATCGAACTAGAAATCTTATAATGGGCCGTGGTTGGATCTCCCATCAGGACAACGATCCAAAACAAACATCAAAATCAACACACAAATGTGTCACTTAGCACAAAATGAAGCTTCTGCCATGACCATCCCAGTTTCCTGACCTGAACCCTATAGAAGATTTGTGGCTGAACTGAAGAGAAGAAGCTCCAGCATGGATCTGTGAATCTGAAGGATCTGGAGAGATTCAGTATGGAGGAACGGTCTCTGATCTCTATTCAGGTGTTCTCCAAACTCATCAGGCATTATAGAAGAAGACTCAGAGCTGTTATCTTGGGAAAAGGAGGTTGCAAAAAGTATTTAATAAAAGGGTACCAACAATTGTGGCCAACGTGTTTTGGAGAAAAGCATTAATTTCATAATGTGATTTACCCCTCATTTTCAATTATTTTACTTTAATGAAAGGGTTAGATTTTTGTGAATTTTTTAATAAAATATCAAAAGGATAAACAATGCAGATTTATTTTTTACAGCCATATTTGATCATATTTACCAGGGGTATCAACAATTTATATATATTACTTTTTTTATATAAAATAATATAAACTAAAATACGACATAGGGACCCTGTGAAGGCAGCTAGTGTTTGTGAGGTCGTGTCAGTAGCACAGGGTTTTTGACTGTGATGTGTGCTCCGATTCTGTTTTTGGAGCGCCATGGCATCCGTAATTGGGGGAAATGCGGATTCGGTGGGCCTAGACATTCCCGTCCCCCAGGGATCAATTACAGAAAGACTCATTCAGCTCGGTCTATTCAAATGAACACCTGAAGAGCGGGGACAGTGTGCTGTTTTAAAACTAGAGGTATTACGAGATAAACACTGTCCCAGTAAAGACCTCATCAGCAGCAATTTGTATTCATTTACGCAGACAGTCAGAGTTTTGTCTCTTACCGCTGTTGTCTTACCTTCTTCCTCATGTTTTTAATCACATATGTAAAAAAAAAGAAAATAATAACCTTCCACTTGGAGTGCACATAACACAGGGTAAAAGTGATTTTTTCTTTGACACATCCACATTAAGCATAAAAGCAAGCTTAGCGACTGTCTTACTAACAAAAACTTGAGCGCTTTCTTATAAGGATGATCTGAAGACTCAAGTGTTATTAATACCCCATCAGGCACATATTTTAAATAAATTTGTTCCTGTGATTCACTCCGTCTCTCTCAAGGTTTTGGGCATTTGTACAGTGTGAAGAGCTAGCAGTGTTTAAGTCCTTCAGACCTTGCGAAAGTAATGAATGCCAGAATGTTTCTAATCACTGAATCATTCATGCTGTATAATTTGCTGTAAATAGCCAAGGTGCACCCTTGATTTACAGCTTGCTCAAAGATCCTTGACACCACTTAGCGACTGAAAAACACTCCATATATACATCGAGGCTTAGTTTAGCGCTTTGAAAGGAATTCAAGCTGTAACTTTTCATAACATCTCATCCTAACTGGTCACCCCGACTCGAAATTGATGCACAATGATCCTGGAAAGAAGAAAAACACTTCTTTTTTTGTCTTTCATTTCAAACACCTCGCAGTAAATAAAAACAAATCTCCTGGAGGTTTTGAGAAGTGGCTTCTTGGAAAAGGTTTCCGGACCATGTTCTGTCACTGCGTTTATGGTTCCACCTGTGGTGACCTTGTCCCGCCGTCTCTCTACTCTCGACAGAGAGCGTGAGATGGATTACTGTGACCGCTCGGCTACCTTACAGATGGCGCAGTGCCGTCACCGGCACCTAATCTTCATAGCGTGCATCGAAATGACTCATTAAAATCTGCACAGGCAAGACCGGCAGAGAGGACGCCCAGCGCTATGCGGGCTAATGCGGCTAGTGCGCGAGGCAGTGTCTGTTTTCCTCACTCCTTCCTCCTCTTTTATATCTTGGTCCTATTAAATTATCTCTCTTTCTTCTAATGTGGAATTTATATGCTTCCCCTTTTGAATGATTGGATGTTATTGTCATAGTTGAGCAGAGGGAAGTGTGTTTTGAATTAGACGCAGTGTTTCATTTCTGTTTTTATATTTAAATGCAAGCCTGGCTCCGCCCTCCTACGTACTTCCGCTCAATTTTCATTTTCCTTCAGTACTTCGTCTGGGATTGCGGTATATTCTCTGGTTTTCTCCGGTCAAATTTGTAACCGGTCCAATCAGTGAACAGAGGGAGTGGCTGAGAAAGATGACATTGATGTCATGTGATTGTTTGAGATACGTCACAACCAAATGTTAGCGATTGGTTATAGCAGATCCAAACAAATAGTAAAAATGCTACTGCATGCTACCCAAAAAACAACAACAACGCTTTATGAATGATGTATAAATAACGGTTTTGAGCTAACCTTTTGATAACATTGAGAGAATATAACTGCACTGCAAAAATATTGTTGGTTTAACTTAAAAAAATATGTAACCTGGTTGCCTTAAAATTTTGAGTTTATTGAAATTTAAAATTTGAGTTGATACAATGAAGGAAATTGGTTAAATAAATAGAAACTCCAAATATGGCAGATCCAGAGTGGCTCTGGGCAGATCCAGGAGTTTTTAACTTCAACAGAGTACCCACCTTCAAGGAAGTTAACGCTGGTCAATGGAGAGTGGCCAGACACTCTGTACAAATGAAATGTACAAGAGTCTAGTCAAACCAGACTATCACTTTTATGGAGTTTGACTCTTTTATTTCTGTCACCTGATGAAGTGCAGATTTTTTTTGCCACTGTCGCCTTTAACTTACTTGGGGTTTAAAAGACACAAAAATCATTGTTTTGACATTGACATGGATGAGAAGAACTTATACTGAATTGAGCTGGATAGTGAAACCATAGGCTTTATATCAAACGTCACATCAGGAATGATCAAACAGGAAACCTGGTCTCATCGCATCCGCTTGTCTGAGAAAGAGTTTGCAGCAGTATGAACGGATGGCGATGTCTAGGACTTAAGGTAATCAGCTAACCTAGTTAGTTATTTTTATTTTAGTGTTTTATTAAATTTTGATTACCAAATGTTAGTGAGAAGGCCAAAAATGAAAAACTTTAAAATATCAATCAGTATATGCCATGGACATCGGATTTGTAAGTTAAAGCGTTTGCTGTTTCTGTATCTCTAAACATTGAAAACATAAACTTATTGAATGGTTATGCAAACGTAAAGGAAACAAAATTGTATCGTTCTGCAAACATAACGGGAATGTTACTTTTGTATGTTCTTGGAAGATTCGGAACAAATAGTAAAAAATGTTACTGCATGCTATCAAAGATGTATAGATAACGGGTTTGAGCTACTGATTTTGATAACATTGATCGAACATTACTGCACTGTAAAAAGAATATTGATGGTTTAACTTAAAAAAGTAAGTAACCTGGTTGCCTTTGAAATTAAAAATTTGAGTTGATACAACGAAGGAAGTTGGTTTAATAAATAGAAACTCAAAATATTATTGTAGCTGAACCACATAAAAAATGTGATAAATTATGAAAATAGCACTGTTTGGCATGTTTCACTGCCTCTTCACAAATAAAACACACCATTACCCAATAAATCTTTTAATAATATTTGAATAAAGGTTGCCGATTCTCAAAAATGTTCATTGTATCATCTCACATTTTTAATTTTAATGAATTCAAAATTTTAAGGCAACCAGGTATAACCTATTTTTAAATATTTTTAACAGTGTAGAACTTTGATAGAATCTTGTCAGAACAGCTAAGTTCTGAGAATTTTCCTTATTAGCTGGAAGGCAGCTCTACAGAAAGAAATAGGTTCTTTATTCAGCTCGAGTCAATGTGGATTCAATTCAGTTGGAATCAGCAGTGGTGATGTTGCAAAAGTAATCAATTATGAAACAAATTCAATTAAATAAAGCAGCTCTACAGAAAGAGTTATGTGCAACAAACATCTGTATTCTGTAAAATGCAGAATTAAAAAAAAAAAAAAGTGCTTCCTGTTCAGGTCTTTTGTATGTGCTTTGTTAAATATAAAGCTGTTTTACTCAAGATGCATTCACAGGAACTACCAATGCATAACGAGGAGAGCAATAGAAGTTAACTGCATCAGCAAAATGTTCTCAGAACGCTTTTTGGTGTTATAGCTGAACTTGTCGCCTAATTGATGTTTACAGTTTATAACTTTACAGTTATGTCACTGAACTAAATCCACTCTGAACTTACTTGAGCTGAATAATGAGAGTTGTCTTTTTAGAGAGAATTTGTCTCATTGTTGATGACGTTTGCATCATTGATTTTCTTTTTTATTATACTTTATAAAGGGTTTATAACCATTTAAAGCTGCTTTGAAACAATCTGTATTATATAAAGCTCGATATAAATGAACATGACATGACTTGACCTGTTCTCTTTCTGCAATCCCGCTTTTAGAGCGACAGTCATATTCACGTAGCAACAACAGCTGAAACTACTATCACCCAAACGGCATCTTCCCAAACGGGCGGATCGATGTCTCGTGCGCTCTTAGGCTGAACAAACAGAAGAGTTTAGTGGGGAGGGAAGCCATCAGGTCAGATCTGCACGGCGAATAATCTCTCTTCAGCCACACGCGAGAACAAAGCCTATCTGGAGCTCATCGCCACTGTGATGATATTTAAATGTAAAGCTGAGGAGATCAATTAAATTAGCTGTGGCTTCAGCCAGCAGCTCTCCAGACTGCCCCTGAGGTCACAGCGGTGTACTTTTCAGCTCTCGCCTCTGGTAATCGCTTCAAATCAAGCTTCTCTTGAGCACCGCGGCCCACCTTAATTACACGTATGAGGTTGAGATTTCACACCTCTGGTAAAGAGAAGATAAAGTCAAATTGATAATAAACGCCTGAAAGATACATTTTTGAATCAGCCGGGAGAGCTGCGGATCGCAGAGCCGGCTGCCATCCTCCACGGCACTGACACAGGAGATATATATTCATATGATTCACCGTCTATGTGTGTGCGTTTGAATATGTTTATGATGATGTTCAGGACTGAGCCACTCATCTTTAGCGCTGTAACTTTAATTTGACGCAGACACATTTGTCTGATACACTTCCAATATGAGTGTACTTATTAAAATTATCAGATTGCGCATTCATTGTACTCCTCGTGAGTAATATGTGGTAATTATGAAAATGCGTTGTTAAGCTGAATCGAATAATTATTTTTGCAGTTTCGCACAAATGTAAAACAAGAACTCAATAATTTCAGTCAGTCTTGCACAGAGCTAAATATTTCTGATTTTTGGTTTTATTATTGCATTAGCAGGTGTGGAACAGCATATCAGGATTTAGGAATGCATATGTATTATTTTAGTAGGCTATGAGAAAAGAAAACCAACTAGTTCCTTATGACTGACAGTGAATGATTTGTAGATTATTATTATTTTTTTGTCTAAAAGGATATTAGTGGAAGATATTAATAAGCAAAATTATGGCATGAATATTTCTTCAGCTTTAATTAATGATTATTTGCAGATAATTAACTAGATTTGAATACTTTACTCATGAATTCTGAACCTTAATTTGCACGGAAAATATTACATAAAAGCCTAGTGTCTATTTTTATGAATACAAAAAAAAAAGATTATTATTATTATTTTTAAATTTAAATATTGCTCACATTATTAAACATGTGGTCTTGTCCATCTTTCCAATATATTTCGGAGATTGTTGTTGTTTTATCTCTACTAATTTACCCAACATTAAACATCCATCATCTCTCAGGCTGAAGTTTACAGATCCATTTAGTGTGCAAGAGTGACATCTACCTTCAGAGATGAGAAGCAGCTTTACTTAACGCAGGACAGTGGAGAGCATACTTTTGATGCAGGTCATTGTGTGTGTGTGTGTGTGTGTGTGTGTGTGTGTGTGTGTGTGTGTGTGTGTGTGTGTGTGTGTGTGTGTGTGTGTGTGTGTGTGTGTGTGTGTGAGGGAGAGAGTGAGAGAGAGAGAGAGATAGATTGAGTGAGAGAGAGAGAGTGAGAGAGAGAGAATACGTTGGTAATTATAGCTATTTATGTTAAGAGAAAAGACCTAGTCAGATGGCGAAGTGCATTCATTAACATTTACTTAGCGGTGAAGTCATTATCCTCTTTTCCACTAACAGAGATGGAAAAAAAAAAAAGAAAAAAAAAAAGATATTAATGTGCCGGGACAATGACAAATACAAAATCCAGGATGCACTTAAATAGGATGTATGGTGAGTGTGAAAATGCAGTTTGACTGTTCGAGTGAGAAATAAATGTGTTTGGAGCTGCGTTCATACGTGGAGTGACTAATTCTCATTGTCATAGTGGTAAACAAAGAAATGATGCAAGCAAGTCCGATTGTTTCAAAGATTCTTTCTGTTGCAATGCATTAGCGGATTGTGTTGTCTGAAATGATTATTTGACGAGTATTAAACTATTTTTAAGAGCTTAGTTGCTGCTGTATTAGTTTTACTAATACAAGTGTTACTTTCCCATTAAAATATATTTACAAAAAAATATTTAAGATTTAAAATGGTATCTTTGAAAATAGACTTCAATTGTATTGCATGAATTAAAAATAATATACAATACAAGCATAGTTTTTACTGGCATCTCAAATGCTGAGTAATTTACATATATTAGCATATAAAGTAATTGGCACAGATGCCAAGAAAACACTGGAAAACAGATTAATTGTCATCCACCAGCCACAGTGACATTGTTAAAAAATGAGATGCTTTTAAGAAGCCAATTATCAGAGAGTTTTCAAAGTAACCCTTTTTTCATCATTGAATATCAACTTAAAGCCAGCTTCATACAAATATGCAATGATTCCATATCCAATCACAAAAGTCCCTTCATATGCGTGCACACAAACACACCAAGACAACTTTTAGGGTGTGTGTGTGTATGTATGTATATATGTATGTATGTATATATGTATGTGTGTGTGTATGTATATATATATACATTAACTTTAGTGCCTTAATATAAGCTGTCTTGGGCACTTAGGAATATTTTTGGCATTTAAAACACATTAAATAAACCACAACATTTAAGGTAAACTATAGATTATGTGTCCTACTGATTTATTGTATTATATCATTAGTGAACATTTTGCCATCAAGGTTGAAGAATATTCATGTGTTTAGGCCTTGGTGATGTGTCACCTGTCTTGTGTGCAGTAGTTTTTGAGGCGTATGGGCACAGCCTTTCTCTTACACATACACACACACACACACACACACACACACACACACACACACACACACACACACACACACACACACACACACACACACACACACACACACACACACACACACACACACACACACACACACACACACACACACACACACACACACACACACACACACACACACACAAACGCTGGTAATAGATTCTGCTATGGTTTGCTGGAGCTCTAGTTTTATCCCCTGTAATAATTGGATAGTGCCTCCATTTATAAGGCTGTCCAAGGGAATGCAGAGTGAACAAATGAGCTAGTTTAGTTGCCAAGACCACTGCTTGGGGAGAAGGGCTTAAATGACTCCCATTTTCACAGCCATTGTGCAATGGCTACCTTAAATAATATTGAGATTACACAAGGGAAGGGGAGACATGCTGAGGATCTATTGTGCAGATAAAAGGAAAAAGGAAATTATAAGATTTCAGAAGAAAAAAAGATAGAAATGAATGCCTGTGTGACCAGACAATGACAGAAAATACTGTCTAGGTATGATATGCCGATATGTACTAATCTGTCTGATATAAACCATAAATTGCTATGATTGCTAAATCATTTTTTATTTGTATTTTGCTTAAATGTATAGGGGAATATTCATGGTATTTGTATTATTATTATTATTCTTTAAAATGTTTTTAAACGAATTTTAATACTTTTGTAAATAGTTATATGTTTAGTATACTGTATATAACCTATATTTATATAGAACATTTCTGTTTATGGTTTGCATAAGTGAAGTGTATATGGGAATCTGACACATACATAAGGTTATTTTATTTACTTTAAATTTTTAATCAACTAATTTTAACTTTAACATTTTTTAAGATATTTATATAAAGTTGGCAGAATATATTAATTCAATTCATATGGTTCACTATAACATATGTACAATAACTATCAAAAATGCAGTTTGAACTTGTGGTGTATCATGTCACACCACAGGACAACCCATGTTTTTAGAGACAAGCGAATATTAGAGAAGGAAATCAGAGTGTTTACACACTCCCAGACGTCCAACCTCGGACAGATTCCCCAAACCGCGTCCCTCCTCTCAGACTCAGCTGGTCAGAGAAAGCCTCCTCTCCTTGCCCCTTCATTCTCAGCCTTATTTGTATTCGTTAATGACTTTATAATTCCTGGCCAGCGGGAACCTGCTTTTATCTCTATTAGTTTAGTAGCCTGGCAAACAAAGGGAGTCTGGGGCTGGTGGCACCATGCCAGCAGGAGCCGCCACCATAAAGGCTCTTGTCCATCTGTGTCGCCTTCTAACACAGCTCCACTCCTCCTCTTTTTTCGTTTTGTTCTCCCGGTGCCGTTTCTACAGATACTCCTGCACCATCCCCGGTTGATATTCCTCTTACCGGCGCCTGTATTGATCTCCACGATGGCCAATGAACCGTGAAAGAGACTTCTGTTTTTCCCGCGATGAGAAAATGACAGCTCGCTCCGTCGACGTATGAAAAAAGCACTCGATCGCAAATATCCCGGGGTGACGTTTCAAAAACGTGTCTCAGAATGTGACCGAAATCCATTCGTATTGTCAGGCCGGGATGCAATATCTTTATTAGGGCTGAAATGAACCGAGCCGAGTGCGTTTACCTCCCATTTGGGATGTTTTCCATCTCTTTGAGGGTCATTTCATATGCTCAGAATGTCATTTCGGCTCAAGCAGGCGTTAATTTGACATTTGTAATGCATGTACAATGTTCCATGAATGCATTCATAAGGCCTGAATATCTCAAACTTTTGCGAGGCCTCTTTATTTTGCTTTCCGTCTCGCTCTCCCTCTGTAACATGTCAGGAAGACTGCATCCTCCTCTCATCTGAGATGCTGGTCAGATCAGGGGGCCCTTCATTGTATATTTTACCTTGGAGTTGTTTTGATCTCGCTGAAGACAGGGAGCAGCTTTTTTCCATTTCCCTTTCTCTCCCTCTCTCTTTTTTTTTATTCCTTCGGCAGCGCGTGTGTCTTTTGCATGCATTGTCTTTGAACAATGCTCTGTTTGAACAGTGCGCTCGCAACTCAGGATACAGGCGCGCTCGACGGATCGACTTTTATCACCTGCTTTTCCCAGTGATTCTATTAACGCTTCTGTTTCATTAAAAAAGGGGGACGCGGCCAACAGACAGGCGCACCGGTGAAGAGACAGACAAGAGTGACTTCAAACAAAGTCAGTCGAGAGATTGCCACAGCACGCAGACAGCCCTTCATTCGGGGGGACTGACAAAGCAGGGCCGGATGAGGCGTAGAACTGTGTGTGTGTGTGTGTGTGTGTACCTGTGAGGTGCTAAATCATTAATTAGAAGGAAGCCACTTCTGCCTCTCTAATGCACTGTTGCTAATCCATGAACATTGAAACATATGGTCTCACGTTCATGCTAGTCCAACAGGCAGCCTGGGTCAACAGTTCTGTTTACTCATGGAGGTCACCATACATCGAAGCATAAAGCTAAAAAAAAAGAACAAACAGAACTATTAAGATAATTAAATGATAATATGTTTAAGATCTCTCATCCAAGAACCTTTATTAATTCTTATTAAAAGTGTTCTTTTATCTAAAGTAAAAACATATTGACGGTGTTCTTGGACTGACAACTATTGGCATGGATACATTAATTTAGACTGAATAATTCATCATGCAAGCAAGTTTCTCCCCCACTTCAGATTTGGTAGGAATGCAGTCTCTTATTTTCACTACTGTTCAAAAATGTTGAGGTTGGTAAGATTTTTCAATGTTTTTGAAGAAAGTCTCACCAAGGTTGTATTCATTTGATCCAAAACAGTACAGTACAAATTCAATTACAGTAATATTGTAAAAATATTTTCATATATATTAAAATATATGACTTATAATATATAACTTCAGTCTTTAGCGTCACATAATCCTTTAGAAATCATTCCATTGCCATGATTTGCTACTCAAGAAATTTCTTATCAATATCAAAAAGTTGTGCTGCTGATTAATGTTTTTGTGTAAACCATAATAGATTGTTTTCAGGATCCTTTGATGAATGTAAAGTTCAAAAGAACGGCATTTATTCTGCAGATTTCTTCTTTGTAACAATTTAAAATGTATTAAACTGCTGCATTTTATAAGATTACTCCATTGATGTCATACTATAAAAATATGCAGCTAATAACAATACAAACCAGTAATACATTAATGACTGGCAAGTAAACTTAGAATCAACTATGAATGAAACCCATTTTGTATGATTTAATAATCCTATTATCAGTTCATCATATCACACAATCTCTGATTTAACGCCAGCCACAAAGCATTGTGGGTAACCAGCAGTGTTATTTTATATATAATAGTTTTTTTTAGGCCACTGGTTTGAGTGAGTGTGTATAGTAAATTCCAACAATTTATTCAACATTTTGGTGCACAGGAATTTTTGTCATTGTGGATTATTATAATTATAATTATTAATATGATGATGGTTATTATTATTATTAAATTTTTTTTTCAAAGTAATTACTGAAATGGTTTAAATTTATTTCACTTTTTCTTTTTTTATTAATTACAGTGATCTTTATATATATATATATATATATATATATATATATATATATATATATATATATATATATATATATATATATATATATATATATATAATTTAAATAAATCTGAAAACAATAAAATCAATAAATAAAAGTAATTTGAAAAGTTACAAAAATAAATGAGGAAAACACTGAAAGGTTTTCCAGGCAGTTTTAATGTGACTTTTATATACATAAAAAACTAAACCTTTAATAAAAATACACCCTTGACATACCCAAAGTTAAAGAAACACGTAAGGTATTTACTTATGTATATTTATTTTTTTAGATATGAATTTCGATATTTAAGATAAGTGATTTAAAACAAACAAACAAATTCTCTAGTGTGAATGTTGCATCTCATTAAAAACAAATGTTCACGCGTGTTGTTTGGAGACCGGCAGTCATTTTGCTGCAGGCAGCGGCGTTGAACTCTGACTCTGGCACAGGAAGTGAAGTCAGCAGCCGTGTAGCTGCTGCTCCAGAAGGCGATGGCTGTGCTCGCGGCGGGGCTCTTCCTCCCCGTAGCAAGGTTGGCACGGTGCGGAGGTGCTGGTGGCGCGGTGCTGGTTCTGGCGCTCTTGGCTGCTGCGAGCGGTGCGTGCCCTCTGTCATTCATGGGGAGTGGCTCTGTCCAACTGTCACTTCCTGACAGGCTGATAATCAATCTCTTTATTAACTGCTCTGCTGCAGACGGCCTGCCCAGTAGGGAGGGTGGGCAGCCTGCACGATACACCGCAGCACCGTGCTCCGCTGGGGTCGGAAAGGTTGGCACCGCAAGACACCGTCGCTTCCAGGCAGGGCCCATGTTCGTTGCCTTTGGGAATCACATCCTTGTGTCCCGTTCGTCCCCAGTGATAATTTATGAAGAGGAAAGGTGCGGTCACATTAGCGAAATTCAACGTGCAAAAAAAGGTCCATTGTCAGTAGCGTAGACACGTATAAAGCACCGCCGTTATCAAAGCAAGCAGCTTTCTGTTGGTCAGCGAGGTGAACAAGGGTGAAATCTGAGTGGCCAACTTTGTCACCTTCACACGAAACTTTAATTATTTTTGCACCAAACTGAACATAGTGTGTGTGTGTGTGTGTGTGTGTGGTGGGGAGGCATCCATTACTCCAATCTTTAGTCAGTGTCGCATGATTCTTGAATATGAACACAATCTAAGTGGCAAACTGAAACTCCCGATTGCTCAAATTCCTATTGCAGTCACTGGATTTCGGTGCAAATTTTCGCTGAGCAACGGTAAACGTGACCGCACATGAAGCCTCACAAGCCAACTGTGATTTGCTTCCCATTTTTTGTAGCTAGTCACCACCAAACTGAACATGCCAACGAGAGCAGGGATTGTTTTTCTACCCTCGCTCATCGCTCGCATGTCAATTCCACACAAGCTAATGGCAAAGTCATGTCAGATGTGGCATTGATGAAGAAACAGGGCTGTATCACATTAAATATGAATAAGCTACAGCTCTATCTCTTTCTGTTGCTCATAGGAGGATTTCCTGGTCGAAACGCAGAAGACGCTGCTGAGCAGGATCTCCGATCTGTGCGTGGTGAACGCGACGGCCGCCAAGGGGACGGCTCTGCCGCCTGCTCCTCCAGACCTGGCTGACTCTGCCGAGACCACCTATTCACTGCCCACCCAAACAGCTGAGTAGAAGACATATAAGCATAATAATTCTATGGCAAATAACGATAACCATAAAACTCCAAATCCCTGTAATAAAGCCGAAGCCTCTCTCCCTAATGAAACAGTGGCCCTCCTGCTGTTTCCTGCCTAATGTTCCCGCCGAGGCTTCCTCCACTTTCCATAAAGCAATTTTGCAAGCCCACTCCCAACGTGAATCATCTCGAAACGAAGAGAAGCCTCTCCCTCCATCTCTCCTCGTGTCCCCGGAGGGTGACGCTGACTAAATCTGTGTTGATACAGAGGTGTGCTCTAAATCCTGTTTGCTCGGGTTCCATCTCTCCTAATATTCACACTCATGTACGAGGCCCCTTCCCTGCCTGCGCCTGCTAATGTAGCGTATCGTCGTCTGGATGACAAGACGACATCAACGAGCTCCTCACAATGTGTGGGAAGGAGAACATATGTTAAATTTAAGAAGCGGGGATTTACCTCTGCGCGGGTCTTAGTTTACACGCACTACTCGCCGCTAGCCGACAACAATGGACGAATCGGCGCTTCGTGCGGTTTATGTTGCGGATGCACTTGTAAAGGTGTTGTATCTGAAAATATAGGCGGCTTTTGTGTAAGCCGTACTAAATACCATCTGCCGTGTCTTTAAATTCAAAGTAATTAAGAATATGTTTGGTAAATGAAAAACAACCTTTGTGAAATGCAATAAATAAGAGTTTGAACGTTGAGATTGAGTTTGTAAATTTGATTTGAATTTCCGTTAACATTTCCACACCATGTAATTACAGTGTTTAAAAATAGGCTTGTTTTTTTGTGTAATCAATTAGATTTAATTTATCCAACACATGCCATTCATCTATCACCAATTAATGCTATTTACCTATTAATTAGTCAAAATAAAAACTTCAAATTGTAAAAAAAATATACAACTGTATATATATATATATATATATATATATATATATATATATATATATATATATATATATAGTAAAAAAGCCTTTCTAAAATAAGAACGTCAGAAATGTGAATTGTTCCACATACACTGCATATCAAAAACTACAGTATTCTCACTCAGAGATTTGAATGCTTTTCTTGGCAAATCCCAAATTACTCAAAGATTTCTTGATTGACAGATGAGGGGGGATAACTGTATTTAGCCAGAGACCATCTTTCCTCGTCTGGTGTGATTTGGGTCTCATGGAGGATTGGCCCCCCTGGTGTCTGCCCCCCTCCTCCTCTCGGCACGGGGCAGGGGCAGATTGACAGAACAGCATGGGGGCAAGCGCCGCTGTGCCAACAGCCCCCCCACGCTCTACCTGATGTTTTTAACAAAGGCTTCCATCTCACCAACTCCGCTGCCGAACATCGCCCAGCCAGCTTCAACCCACCCCGGATCTGGAACAAACAGACTTTGAAACCTGATCGCAAGGATGTTGGGAACAGATGCACAGACGCTGGGAATGATGCGGCGTGTACGGCTGTACTCAAAGATAAAATGTCAAAAAAAATTCAGCTGGAGCCCAAGAAATTGGACAGTTGTTAGTGAGCACATGCTTGTAATTGACAGGAGGATGATAATATATATATAGTTTTATTTAGAGGAAGACCGGGGCTAGTTGTCACACTTTTTTACTTCAGTAAATATTTCTTAGTTTATTTTTAAAAAGTAAACCAACAGTAAAATCTTGCCTAAAACAGAAATGAATAAAAATTAAAATAAAATGTGGGCAATGTCATAGCTTAGGAAAAAATTATTATTATTTTAACAGATGTTGGCCAAAACCAGGGCATCATGTTGCTATATGGGGTAAGTTGTCACAATGAGACCTTACCATAAATATATTATAATATGAATATATATTTTTTATATTAATACATTTTACTGAAAAAGCAGTAATGTATTTTATAATATAATAAATATTTTTCTGTTATAGCTTTTTTAGAAAAAAATTCAACGATTAAAAAAAAATCACAAAAATGTATGATACAAAACAAAATGTATTGTTTAAATTTTGCTAAAGTAATATTTTTATACTATATTTATAATATATATATATATATATATATATATATATATATATATATATATATATATATATATATACATACTTGACTACACAGTCATACTTGACTACTACACACATAATTAGTTATAAACTCAATAACAATCGAAAGCTAAAAAGATACGTTCAAATGTGTTGGAGAGGTAAATTTATAATTATCGTATTTTGACTTTCAGTCCAACTCCATTAATAATGCACATTGTTCTTACTGACCCCCTTCCAAGCCATCATCAATCACTGGAAAATTTCACTGACTTTCCAAAGGGACGGTGCGAGAGGAGTACACACCGTCTGACGCACATTTCTTGGAGGTGTTCCCCCATTTTGATGAATTCCGGCCTAGGCACCCAGCATCCCTGCTGTATGTGTGGCTGCATCTCCTCCTTCCTCCTGTCAACATGATCCTGCGCACAATCAGTCGCAGGGTGCAGACTCGCCGGGTACCTTTCCGCTCCTCGCCATGTCCTCTGGCCTCACCTGCTCCGTCTGTCTTATTTGTGAGCAACAGAACATAAAATGACATCTTTAAACTTCAAAATGATCTTTAAGTCCTATCACTCCTGTACTGTTGTAGGCAGAAAACAACAACAATCTGTTTCTTACATTCTTTCAGACAATGAGAGTTAGTGGTTAACATAGTAAAACTACTTTGTTGACTTTCTAGGCTTTTTATGGGCAAAAACAAGGTATATTGAACAAAACAACCACACATTTTACCTTTGCTTATGGTTTTGTAGTTTGTCAGCATGAAAAGACTTTCATTGTAGATATCTAGAATATTATTTTGATACAAAGTTAGTTATAATCCCAGACTCTGCCCTGTAATCAATAATAAGACATTTTTCAGGCCCGCAAGTGAGTGCAGCCAATGATAAATATTGGCAGACAAGAAAAATGTGTCATTTTTGTCAATTGAAGGGAACATAATGATATTCACAAGGAGACCCCCACTGCGACACAGACACAACTGTTCCTAAGCAACAAAACACTTTTCCCCCCTCCAAATGCAGACAGGGTTTTGGTTGACGGTTTGCAGCCACAGATATTCAAGACCTCCAATGTAGTGAGTGGGTAAACACACAACTGTACAAGACTTCTGTACCCAAATCAACACATTTAGCTCCTGATACTATAAGTATATATTTAGAAGAAATGTCAGGGGGTAATGCATTACGAGTAAAGCAAGTTATGTAATCGGATGACTTTTCTCATGGAACTAGTAAAGTAATGCATTATTTTTTAAAAGTACAATAAAATGTTTAAGTTACTTTTTCAAATAAGTACATGCAAATTGCCTGACACCTCTGCTGCCTCCATGTTGAGAGAAATCAGGAGTAAGTGTAGACACACACACACACACACACACACACACACACACACACACACACACACACACACACACACACACACACACACACACACACACACACACAAATAAATAAACAAGCAAGCCCATGCAGCCCAAGTGAAAAAAGTAACACATTACTTTCCATAAAAAGTAACTAAGTAATGCAATTGGGGAGTAACACATTATACTGTAATGTACTACTTTTTAAATTGACTTTCCCCAAAACTGTTTAATTATGTACATATAATAAATAAAAAATATACATAATTGTGTTATGCTAGATAAGTAAATGTGCTTTTCTCATTAAATTTGCATTGTATTTATTCATTTTAGCATTGTTGTATAATATTCATAATCATAGAGTGCATATTAAACTGAATAAAGGTTTCAATAAATAAATATTAAGACTGAAATAAACATGTCTAGAAAACAGAGCAAGTCACACATGCGGCTGAATTGGTGATTTTATTATATTATCAATAGACATGCCTTATTGATCCAAAGGTGCAAATATAGTTGAATGCTGCAAAAAATAAAATAAAATAAGTGCATGTTGAAATTTGCAATAGTAGTACATTCTTTATGTTAAACTGGTCAACATACTTTACATAAATGCTTGTACAGAATTTGTTCAACTCGGTCGTCTCAATTTCAGTGGTCGTGGAGGGAATCTTGAAGGAAATGACTCTAAATGGCTTGTATTGCTTGGGTAGGAGTGCCATCTAGTGTACATTCGGTAACCTGCCAGTCTTGAAAACACTGGCTTTAAAAAGTACACACTAATGCTTAAAAGTTTGGGGTCAGTATTATTATTTATTTATTTATTTTTAGAAAGTAATAGGATGCATTTAATTAATCAAAAGTAACAGTAAAGACTCAGATTACAAAATAATAAATAGCCTATTTTGAAACTTCAAAGAATCCTAAAAAAAAAAAAAGCATCACGGTTTTCACAAAAATAAAAGCACAACCATTTTAAATGTTGATAATTATTAGAAATCAGCATATTCGAGGGATTTCTGAAGGGTCATTTGACACTGAAGACAGCTTTGCCATCACAGGAATAAATTACAATATATTCAAATAACAGTTAGATTAAATTGTATTAATTTCCTAATATTACTGTTGTTTTTATTGTATTTCAATAGCATACATGCAGCTTTGGTGTGCATAAAAGACTGAACTAAAAAAATACTGACACTAAACTTTAGTGTATATTAAAGTAAATAGATTTCTTTTGAGTAAAAATTAAAGGTAAACTAAGCCAAAGTATAATAACATGTTGTTATAAAAATAATCTACAATTTATTTTGGCCATGAAACATGCCACAAACAATGTTATCAACAGCATATTACATAAGAATCATTTTTCCTAAAGCAATATTTACATTCACAGGTCAGAGAAGGTTGTGTTAAATAATCATATCTCCGATCACTGTTGATTTGATACTGACACTCTTACAGACCCAAAGGGCTGATGTTTTAAAAGTTTGTGCTGCATTAAAAGTGCTGATCAGCAGATTCATAAACAGTTTCTTCTCCGGGGCTCATCCATATTACAGACAGCCAATATTTCAGCCTAACCTCATGCACCTGTGCTTTGTCATACACAAGCTTGTCCTTAGCAGCTGTACATCTATTATCATTCCGCTTGACTTGTTGTAAATTCCTACCTGGTTTATTGTTTATCTGCCCCTACTGCTGACAATTATCATATTATACTTCATGCCTCGGAAAATAATACAGCCTTGTAAACTGGACTCTTGCACACTTCGTGGAACTTCTGCATTGTATCATTGTATTATTTAATGTTATATTATTCTGATTTAAAAAAAGAGAAACTAGAGAACTAAGGAGTATGTAAATTTATTATCATATTAAGGCCACTAAAGTGCAGTATTGTGCTTACTTTTCTAATGAAATTAATTATGTGCTATCTAAAAGGGTCTGTTAATTATCTGCCATTTGTAACATTTATCCTTTGAAAGCAGAGGACAAATCAGAGTAATCATGACATGATGGACATACTTTCCACAAATGAACGTCCAATTAGCAGCTTCATTTTAACAAGCTTTTATTTTATTATGATGTTTTTTGCAATAATTCATGAGTAAAGTAAATGTGGAAGAAAGGAGTTTTTCCAGTTGATTTGCATTGTATTTATTATTTGCAGCATTACTGCACAGTTATTATTCATAATCATGGACTGCATATTAAAGATTTAGATTTTAAATTAAAATTAAGAGTGAAATAAAACTCTAGAACAAAACAAAAAAACAGAAGTTATACTTGCTGATGAACCCTGGGCAAAAAAATGTCCACGTTTTATTACGCATCAGGATTATTTTTGAGAAGGTACTCAGCCTGAAAGATACAAATGACAAACGGAGAGTATTTTACAGCAATTTTTCTAGAAAATACCTTTAATTAAACTAATAAGCTGCAGCTATTGTTAGAAGGACAAACCTACCAGGAAGTCTATGGGGTCATCAGGACGTATTGTACAGCATTCTATGAGCCCTTGGGTGAGAGTGGGCATCACATCCCTCATCAGGTAGTTCCTGAAAGGTCCTGACTGAGATTCCAACAAGTCATGTTCTTGTCTCCTCACCTCCTCAAGAGTCTGATTCTTCAAACACACACCAAAACCTCATTGATATGCTAGCCTTACACATTTTTCTGCAATTGCAAAACATGAAATGACCAACAAACAAAAAAACACACACAAGTGAATCAATTTAAATGGCAGCACTTATATTACTGCAAGTGAATGGTTTTAAAAATGAAGTTCTCAAATATTTTCTTAAGAGCATAATTTTTTGTCTTAAGAAGAAAATGAACTGTGTTATTTGTATGAAAGGCAGGTATTGCTGAAGACTTTTTGCACTGCCTGCAGATTACTGTAGTTATAATAAATGCACAGACTATTTTCGAAGCGACTGGCTTAATAATAGTTAATCACTCAGCTTTGTGCTTTTAATACGCCGTGTCAAGTTAAAATGGTTATTTTAAAAGAGCCTGTCTCAAGATGCAGCAGTCTTTCCAATTCATGCACTCCGTCTTCCTTGCGCTCTCTCTAGAGTGAATGCGTCATGTATCTGTGTGTGCGGAGTTGCTAGTTCTAGCTTGAGCGCGTCATGTATATGTGCAAATGATCAATCGGTGTCACTTCAGAGTACTCGTCCACATATAGTAGCCAACTCGTAGTAGTATGTATTATATTTAGGTAGCTAAAGTTGTTGTAATTCTTAATATTTGAAACGACCCTAAATTCATTAATCATCTTACATTTGGGTATTTAAGACAGATTGGAGGTTATCCTATCTTTAAAAGTAGGATAACCTTTAAACCAACCTTTAAAGGTTGGTTTAAAGGTTTAGGTTGGTTTAGGTTAGGTTTAAAGGATAACCTTTAAACCTACCCTAAACCAACTTTTTTTAGTTAATGATCTGCAAGACTGGGGCTTTATTAATGCTGTTTATTGATTAGAGTAAATGTTTTGACATTTGGGTATAAAGTGTTTTAATTCTATATTATATATGGTGTAAAAAAAGTCTTAGTGCTGCCCTCTTGAGGTTGAACGGTGGCTACTGCAGTCGAATTTTCCTATTGGACGTTGTGGTGCTTCGTGACGTAGGATGGTACTTCCAACCTATGCTTCTAATGGCTCAATATCCACGCCCCTGGCACGAGCTCACCACGCCCTAAGAAGAAATGCTTTCCCTTGATCATATGATGAGAACGGCTTCAGTCCAGCATGAGGGCTCATGTTACATGAAGTAGAAACATTATGAATGAAACTTTCTCGTCACTTGCTTTCAACATCCTAATGAAGAAAATACAGATAAATAATGCAGTTGTAAGTACATGTTAAGCTTTTCTTTTGATATTTTTGCCGCCCGTCATGTCTACAGATAATTTTCATACTTCAGACGCTTTCAGACAAACCCTGACACGCAAATGGTTGCCGTGGTAATGAACAACAAATCCGTAACGTGCTAGACTGCTGGCGTATGTAGTCTAACTTTTATTTGAGGAAATCTGTTGTAATAGGCTATTAGGTTTGAACTTATTGGTCCTGCGCTTTTTAGTGACATTCAGTATAAGGATATGGCTGTTCAATGTTCATAGATTATTTAGTGGTCTCATTCTCTCTTGCGCTGTTGCTTCGCTAGCATGAATGAATGAAGGAGCATTGTCGGCATCGGGAGTTAACACAGTTTGAGTAATACTCCACATCAAAATGTTTGGTCTGGAAACTCACCATAGACATGGCTCAATCCGAGGGGCGGGATAAACGGTTGTCTTTCAATCTCCCTCTGCACGCGATAGGATAGCGCTACAACCAACCAGAGCAACGAAGGTGAAACAGAGCTTGTTGATAGATTAAACATTCACCGTATCCGGTCGGCTAAACTCCGAACACATCTTCCCTTTTTAAGAATGACTTCAGTGCCGTTCTTTGTTCTTTTCTCAGAGAAAAGCTTAACTCCAAGTCTTCCAGAATCGCAGTCAAAGCTGATTCGAAAGATCGCCGCCGTTCGCCAGTTTCTGTGTTTACTAGAAGCACGCAAACGCAACTCGGCCGTCGTCATAATGGCCCCGCCCGCCGACTCTATACACGATGTGATTGGCCCGTCCAGAGTGAGGGGAATACAGCTCAGAAGGGTATTGAGAGTTCCTAGACGACACTTGCGGGCAGATTAAATTTGCTGCCGCTAGGGTGCGTCTAGATTTCTAGACCAAACGTCAGGTGCTTACCCACTCTCCCCAACGCTGATCTCTCTGTTGGGCCTCTTCTTTCTCCCGCCGCTCTGCCTCTGCCCTTTGTGCCGCCTGATTCTGTAGCTGTTGTTCAGCTTTCCGTCGCTCTTCTTCCTCCACCTCCTTTGAGATTGGCCCGTAGTTCTTCGGTTTGCCCACTTTTTTGCAAATTTTCTCTTTGACCAGCAAGTACTCATTGTGATCATTGCTTGTAATCTCTGAAATAAGAGTAGAGGAAAATGGATATACAGGGTTCTAAAAATTTAGACTGTTAGGCAACACTTTAAATAATATATTTATATAACCACAATAGTAATTTTGTATTTATTGTACACTTTTGCACACTTTTACTCCTAAAGGTAAGGTCACATTACTGAAATGTTGTGGGCTAAAAGGTATATTTTTATTGCCAATAGTGTAGCAGTGTATGGGTGTAGTATTACTGCACTTAATTAAAAAATTATTTGGTTCACTCCTTGTTACCTATATGCTCAGGATGAATCTCTAGGTCCTCAAAGTAGATCAACAGTGTCTGATCTTCAACGTTTCTCTCTCTGAAGCGGGCCAAGCGGCGTGGAAACTGTTCAGGGGTATAGGAAGTTCCCTCTACAACAGTCTCAGGTAGATTCAGAACACGGTTTTTCAGGAAATCATCAGTGGCGTCAACAGAGAACACAAACTCTAGAAAACATACAGTTGATTGATTCTCTAGGACCATAGTGATTCTCAAAGCCACTTGATATAGTATGCTTTTTAAATGTGTTGTGGGCATGCGGTCTTCAAATACAACATCTCTTACTAAACATGTTCACAAAAGTTACCACTATTATGTAAAGCTGAGCTGAACAAAATTGCAAAGATCTCTTACAAGTAGAGCTAAATCGGCTCAGTACGGCTCAGTTTTTATTCAGCAAGGATACATTAAATCTAAGTTAGTAGACATTTATCATGTTATAAAGATTTTGTTTCAAATAAATGCTATTCTTTTAAATGTTGTATTCATCAAAGAGAAAAGTTTTAAATAAGCACATTATAATTTCTGAAGAATCATGTGACACTGAAGACGTACCATGTAGCAATGGCTGCTTAAAATTCAGTTGCTTTACCATCATACATTACATTGAAAATATATTAAAACAGAAAATAGTTCATTTAAATTACAATTATATTTCACAATAGTACTGATTTTACTGTATTCAGCATTGGTGAGTATGGGAGATTTCTTTCAAAACTTTTGAACAGTACTGTAGTTTTAAAAGAGTTCAAATCAGTCATGCAAGACTCAAATCTTAAGGCTAATAATTATATAACGCTAATATCATTTCCAATTTGCATTATACATTATATTAATACATTACAGACCTGGGATGATCTTTTTCTCGTGTTTAGATTGCAAGTCTTCAGGGTCTTCATCACCTGTTGAATATTTAAATAATCATGCAGCAAATCAAAACTCATGTATTATTAATCAGAATCATGATTTAATTTGCTAATATATCACCTTAAAAAGGCAAATTCCTCACCAGTAAATAACTGCTTCGCCTGCTCATATGTCTTAGGAAAACCATCCAAAACAAAGCCCTGGTTCATACAGGGTTTAGTCCTGAGTTTGTCCCTCATGATACGAATCACATATTGGTCATCCAGTCGTCCTAAAAAACACCAACAACAAAAACTTAAAGTATATAATTTCAATATAAAGCACCTAAAAAATACAAATATACAACCTTCATTCTCATTCATGTTTTCCTTTAGAGTGTCCAGAAACTCCTGAGCTTCGCCATCATCGTTTTCCACGTCCTCCGTATTAACACACGACTCCTGATTAATTCAACTAATCATCAGTATATATACAGTGGTGCTAAAAAGTAATTAGTCAGCCACCAATTGTGCAAGTTCTCCCACTTAAAAAGATGAGAGAGGCCTGTAATTTGCATCAGGTACACTTCAACTATGAGAGTCAGAATGAGAAAAACAATCCAGAAAATCATATTGTCTGATTTTAAAGAATTTATTTGCAAATTATGATGGAAAATAAGTACTTGGTCACCTACAAAAAAAGCAAGATTTCTGGCTCTCACAGACCTGTAACTTCTTCTTTAAGAGGTTCCTCTGTCCTCCACTCGTTACCTGTATTAATGGCACCTGTTTGAACTTGTTATCAGTCTAAAAGACACATGTCCACAACCTCAAACTGTCAGACTCCAAACGCCATTATGGCCAAGATCAAAGAGGTATCAAAGGACACCAGAAACAAAATTGTAGACCTGCACCAGGCTGGGAAGACTGAATATGCAATAGGTAAACAGCTTGGTGTGAAGAAATTAACTGTGGAAGCAATTATCAGTAAATGGAAGGCATACAAGACCACTGATAAGCTCCCTCGATCTGGGGCTCCACGAAAGATCTCACCTAGTGACCTAGTGAATGACCTGCAGAGAGCTGGGACCAAAGTAACAAAGGCTACCATCAGTAACACACTATGCCGCCAGAGACTCAAATCCTGCAGTACCAGACGTGTCCCCCTGCTTAAGCCAGTCCGGGCTTGTCTGAAGTTTGCTAGAGAGCATTTGGAGGATCCAGAAGAGGACTGGGAGAATGTCCAATAGTCAGATGAAACCAAAATTTAAAAAAAATCTTTTGGAGGGAGTTGAAAATCTGTGTTACCCAGCGACAGCCCCAAAACATCACTGCTCTAGAGGAGATCTGCATGGAGGAATGGGCCAAATCATTAACAACAGTGTGTAAAAACCTTGTGGTGACTTACAGTAAACGTTTGACCTCTGTCATTGCCAACAAAAGGTATATAACAAAGGTATATAACAAAGTATTGAGATTAACTTTTGTTATTAACCAAATACTTATTTTCCACCATAATTTGCAAATAAAATCTTTTAAGATCCCATTTTGTGTGTGTTTTTGAAGCCTTGATTGTGTTTACAGTGTGCGATATAATATGAGTTCATGTTTCGCGTGTAAACATTTTTTTCCGCACAATTTACTTATCTGCACACCGCTGTTTTCTCTGTCCTAAAAACCGCCTGATGATTTCCTTGTTCTATGAAGTCCCTCCTTCAGAAATTTGTAACGAGTTCTGATTGGGCCAGCGCTTCCCGTTGTTGTGACTGGACAGCAGCTTAGCGCACTTTGCCCAGAAAGGTCCCGCCTCTTACCATAACGAGGAGATGCAAGCGCTCAATGCGCGCTCTTCTCCACGTGGGAGAGCAACAAGGCCACGCCCCCTTTTTGCGTATTCTTGTGGGAGGAGGGTTAGTCAACAAGCAGTTCTAGTGACGTCATTCCTGCAAGGAAGTGCAGAGATGTAGTCCAAACCGGCCGTTCGCTGTAGGCTTTGAAATGGAACTTCTGTTAAATAAAATATCTCTCTTGGCATTGAACTTTGAGCTTTATAATTTTACAGGTATTATTTATGCTCTAACAGCAACATTTCAAACTAATTAAAGTTTGAAAGATGGGATCGCGAAGACGATCTTTAAAAATCAGACAATGAGATTTTCTGTTTTTTTTCCCCCTCATTCTGTCTCTCATAGTTGAAGTGTACCTATGATGAAAATGACAGGCCTCTCTAATCTTTTAAGTGGGAGAACTTGCACAAATGGTGGCTGACTAAATACTTTTTTACCTCACTGTACAGAAAGATTTTGCAACATTGTACTACTGTTCAAAAGTTTGAGGTCAGTAAGATTTTTTTTTTATCTTTCTTTTTTTGGAAATAACTTTTAGAAAAGAAAAATGTTGTTCTTTTGAACAACATGTTCAACACGATGAACATGATTCATCAAAGCATCCTGAAAAAAAATATTATACAAAAATGTTTTCAACATTGATGATAATCATAAATATTTCTTGATCAGCAAATCATCACGTTAGAATGATTTCTGAAGGATCATATGACACTGAAGACTGGAGAAATAATGCTGAAAATGTTTATCTTTTAAAATATATTCAAATAGAAAATAGTTGTTTAATATTTTAATATTTCACAATAAAACTTTATTTTTGTATTTAAAAGGAAAAGGCAGCCTTGGTGTGCCTAAGAGACTTCTTATAAAACCATTAAAAATCTTACCAGTCAAAAACTTTTGAATGGCAGTGTATATGTATATATTTGAACATGCTTTGATGGTTCTGAATAAATTCTGGATGTTGTGTAGAACTGACCAGGTTGTCTAAAGTTTCAGTGATTGTCTCCTTAAGTTTAACATGATGAAGTCTGTAATGTTTGCATATCATCTCTGCTATAGTGCTCTTCCCAACAGCAGGTGGTCCCAGAATGCAGATACGAAGGGGCTAGAGGACACACAAACACAATTGCTTGTACTATTAAACTTTAGATTAAGCCAAAAAAAAGTCCAACCTAAAAGAAGTGTCAAAAACAAACATATAACAAGAGCATTTCAACGTACCCGCAATCCCCTGGTCTGCTTGTATTCTTCAGTGATCCGCTCAATGTTTTCAACCAAGCCATCTTCTGACACCCACTGGATGTTAAAATTCTCTTTCAGATACGGTGCTTCAATACGAAGGTTGACAAGCAAAGAATCGATATCTGTTTGCTGAAGTAAAAAATATCATAGTTGATACAAAACCAAAAATGTTCTATATTGATAATCTTCTCTGTTGAATGTCAGAACAACATTGACATTGATTCGTACTGTCAGCTCCCGTATGAGATAAATCTCTTCTTTTGAAACATTCTGAGTTTTTCCTGGTCCAAGTACGAGTGTTATTGCCTTGAGGAAGAAAATTTAGTTGCATGAGAACCATTAATTTTAAAAACAAACAAACAAAATATACTGAACGTGTGAAATCTCACCATTATGATTTCCTCCATTGTGTTATTGGATTCATCAACAGCAACAAAGTATTGTGACTTTGGCTTGTGGTCAATGACATTTTGGATGATCCTTAATGAATATGAATTGGACGGATGTAAATGCCCAGTAGTTTAGCTTTTGCATTTTTTCATAAAAAGCTCTATAATTATACTAACCCTGCCAGATCATTAACGTGAATAGTAGGGATAATATTGGAGCCATCTCCAAAGATGGGCACCCTGGAGACTTCGCCCATCCATGACATCTACATAGAGCAACAAAACACAACAAACTTTAAAAGTCAACATTCAGTAAGTACAAATTATTAAAAAATAATAATAATCCAGATCCACTATGATTTACCTTAAAAAACAAGTGAAGCATGTGTTCGCCCATTCCATATTGTAGCCCTGAGGCAACAACATATGTAGAGAACTGGGAGCTTTTCTGAAAATCAAATACATAATTATGAACTTCACACTTTTAAAGTTCTGTTCGCTTGAAGTGTTGAACTATCTCACTTACCATAAATAGCTGTTTAATATTGCATACATTTTCAACTAAAATGGAATAAAATGATCTCGCAAGGCTTCTTGCTTACAGTTTTGCCTAATTTGACCACAAGTTTCTCCAAACCGATATGATCATGGAAGTTGGGGTGTGCTTTCCTTTTCCTGTAGTGCTCGTCTGTAAAGGGAATCTCTGGATAATCCTATTGTTGAGTTCAAATATTCATTAATACAGCCTTTAAAAAAAATGTGCATGCTGAACAAGAAAATACTTAATTGATAACTGTTCTCATTCCTACTTTATTGACTGGTTTAGTTGTAGCCCACGTCATGACGGTTGACACCAGGATAAACATCTTGTGCCCAGAAAATGTTTCCATTTCTTTATGAAGAGCTGTGATTGAATAATTTAACTAGCCTTTCCTCAAGAATAGCAGGAAGCAATATTCAATAAAAATGTCAAAGGTATACCTGAGACGGCCCACTGTGCTTCTGCTATCTGACCAGCATGCTGAGTAATATCGTAAATTATCACATCACATTTCATCAGATGATGAAGAAGCTCTTCACGCTCCAAGTGCTGGTAGAGATGAAAAGGAATGTGATAAAAAATATAACGTTATATAGTTAAGAGACAGTAGGTACAACGTATAAGACATTCTGCATAATGCTGTAGTAAACAGTTGATCTATTTACGCTGTACTCTTCAGAGATAAAACTGCTCTTCTCTTCTGTTTGGCTGGAAATTGTTCCCACAATGTGAAAGGTTGCATCTTTGATTTTTGGTTGCTCATCCTGCAGCCTGTCCTCTTCCTGCAGATCAGCCTCTCCAAAGTCCACAAGAGATGCACCAACTACACACGAGTCTAAAAACTAAATACAGGATAATGAAGTATGGGCATAATAGCCCTAATTTAGCAGTCTTGGAGAGACATGCTAGCTAACGTCAGTCACCCACTTGTTGTAATTCCACTTAAACGTAATGGGAAAAAAAATGCCTTTTTTATTTATAAATTGATACTATGTAGGATATTTAGATGTCCAAAACAGTTGTAACGCTGCAATTACGCAATATTGTACAAAGTAATACGATATCTTACCTTTGCTATATTTTTCGTTGTGTATTTATCAACATTGTTAATAAAAACCCGTCTGGAGTTCGGCGGTGTCTCCTTAGTCTGGCCCGCCATTATGTGTTGTTGTTGTTGTCCTGTTGCTAAGAAACGGATGTGTCCGCACCTATTTTTTTACGGTCTATGCTCCGCACTCTGCTCGTAGAGTCCCTTTCTTTGATATCATATAAAACATATGGAACTAAACGCATCGTGGTTGATTGTGTAGGCGCTTAAAAGCCTCTATTAATAACATACAGTACCGGTAAAAAGTTTGGAAACATTACTACTTGTAATGTCTTTGAGAAGTTTCTTATGCTATCCTGCATTTATTTGATAAAAGAAAAAGAAAAAAAAGAAGGGAAAAACAGTAATATTGTGAAATATTACAATTTAAAATAATGGGTTTCTATTTTAATAAACTATTAAATATATTTTATTCATTTCATGCAAAGCTGAATTTTTACCAGCTAGTCTTCTTCAGTGTCAGAGATGATCCTTCAGAAATAATACCGTAATTCTGATTTATTATAAATGTCATCAAACAGTTTTGCTGCTTAATATTTATTTATGACCTGTGATCATTTTTGCAGGATTTTTTGATGAATACGAATAGCCTACCAAAATACCAAAGTGTTCGAAATACTTGAATTTTGTTGTTGTTTTCAAGGTTTGAAAACACAAACCTTGAAAACACAACATCAAAATTCAAGGGGTTGGGGGAATATTTATTTTTTTATAAAGGATAAATAAACCATAGGAAATAAGGATTTATAAGGAAATAATCATTTTGGTACAATATTTGCATTAATATTCGTCAAATATATTATTAGTCGCGAGATTTTTCGCATAGTGAGGAAATACATCTGCTATTGATATTCAAATTCTCTAGTAGTCTGGTGGTAGAATTTGTGGTAGATTTAATTATTTTATTCAGCAAGGGTTTGTTAAATTGATTAAAAAAACTTCAATAAAGATTTAAATTGTAAGAAAAGATTTATATTTTTAATAAATGCTTTTCAACGAATCCTGGAAAAGGTATATATATATATATATATATATATATATATATATATATATATATATATATATATATATATAAATAAAGCAGTTGTTTTTGTTTTCAACATTGATAAATCAGCACATAAGAATGATTTCTGAAGGATCTTGACACTGAATACTGGATTAATGGCTGAAAATCCAGCTTTGCATCACATAAATAAATTATAATGTAGTTTATTAAAATAGAAAAACATGTCTGTCCCCCCTTTAACAAATAAATGCAGGCTTGATGAGCATTATACTTTTTTTTTTAAACATTAAAATTAGTATTTTTTAAACTTCTTACCAGTACTGTATATAATCTACAAAATTGACAATACAAGTATTCAAAAACCTTTTAATGTTATTAATTTTATTTGAATGTTTATATGTTTCATATGACTCTAAGCTGTAGAAATATATCTTGCATTACTTGTGAGCCCTCCAAAATAATACGTTTTTGGTATATTCACGCTCGATCATGCAGGTCCTTTGTGATCATTATCAGGTCAAAGCTGAACTATGATGGATAATCTGGTAGACAATAATGCTAATTTTCAGAAATTCTGAATCACACAAGTGGTTTAAATTATATTATTATTAATAATGCACATTGTAGCTGCATAATCGAAAACCTTAAAAAATAAACATCTCATTAAATCTCTTCATAATCAGTCACACACCAGAAAATGTTTTCAGTCTGCTCGTTTACAGTGTTACAACAATGGCAAACCAAAAAAGATCAGGCTAAAGCCTCTATAGCAAAATTATCAAATTGTGCAAGTTCAAAAGAACTAGTTCCTATGGCCGCCCACCCCTGGCGTGGCTCCCAGAGCACTGCATTCTTCCACAGGGGATAGCCATTGAGATCTGCTGATGCATAGTTTCCCTAAAAACAGAGAAGAAATAACCAATCAGATGTGCTTATTTATGAAAAGGTACAAATCTGACAGTGCGGTGAAATGAGATTCAAGTCACAACAAATAAGTCTAAAAGGGTTCATCCAAAAATGAAAATTTGATGTTTATCTGCTTATCCCCAGGATAAGCGTTGCTCGTATAATGCAATGCATGTCAATGGGGTCTATTTCTAATTAGACCCAATCGACATGCATTATACGAGCGAGTTAAAAAATCTTCATTTGTGTTCTACTGAAGAAACAAACACACCTACATCTTAGATGCCCTAAAGTAAGCAGATAAACATCTATTTTTTTTGGGGGGGGGGGGGGGGGGGTGAACTATCCCTTTAAAAAAAGAGGAAAATAATAATAATAATAGATTTTATTTATAATGCACTTTTCATTCCGAAGAATCTCAAAGTGCAACAAAGGGAACAAAAAAAGAAAAAAGAATAACAAGTAAAAAATATAGCTGCAAGCAGCAATTCCGGGGCCAAGCGCAAAGAAGAAAATGAGACATGCCAGCATGGCTGGAAGTGACCAGCTGCAAAAATGCACAGTTTGGTGTCAATATGTCAAAACATTGCAGAGATACAACCTTAAGAGTCATTTTGGCATCATGCCTCAGCGCAAAGAAGAAAATGGGACATGCCAGCATGGCTAGGAGTGACCAGCTGCAAAAATGAACCATCAAAGACCTATTAACATAAGCTGAGGCAAAAAAAGATATACAATTATACATAAAGTTAAAAATTAATAATGTATCACTTTTTACCTATAGGTGGCGCTGTGACCAAATGAATGTGGTGTGGTCAGGGTGAGATAACAATGACACATGCACAGTTTGCTGTCAATATGTCAAAACATTGCAGAGATACACCCTTAAGAGTCATTTTGGCATCATGCCTCAGCTTCGTCGCTGTGTTAAACAAAAACGATTTAATCTATTGATGTGAAATCAATAACTTTGTGTCGGGATGGGCTGAAGATGATACGAGTCAATTTTGGTGAAAATCGGACAAACGGCCTAGGAGGAGTTTGAAAAAGTAGGTTTTTAACTAATAACAAGATGGAGGAGAGGACGTTTTACCAAATATGGCAAAATTGATATCTATGTTCTCAGCAGTAGCCAAGGAATGTATTATGACCAGTTTCATCATAATAGGTTAATTTATTCAAAAGTTATTAACCTTTGTGTAAATTTTGTTATACATTTTGACCACAAGGTGGCACTGCCCCGAAACTTTTTGAGCACCTTCAGGGCATGGTGCAGAAGACACATAACAAGTTGCGTAACGATATGCTAATGCATTCGTAAAATACAGCATTTTTAGACAAAATTCAAAATGGCCGACGCCCAAAATGGGTGATACGGGATAGTTGGATATATATCGACTCGGCATGATGTCCTGAATCTAACAAGACCACTTTTATGATTTTTGGAAAAACCCATCAGAAGTTATAAGCCAAAATAGCCATTTTTTGTATCTCCGGACCAGTAGGTGGCACTGCACCGAAACGCTGTAGATCACTTCAAGTCATGCTCGTGATGACATGTACCAAGTTTGGGTTGAATACGATAAAGCATTGCAGAGATACAGCCTTAAGAGTATTTTTGCAACTGCTACGTAAAATTTGTTTGCGCATTTATCAAAAACGATTCGACTAATCAACTTGCCTTTAATAACTTTTTGTTGGCATGGTCTGAAGATGATCTGGTTCAATTTTCGTGAAAATCAGAGCAACGGCCTAGGAGGAGTTCGAAAAAGTAGCTTTTTTGGAAAATTCAAAATGACGGGAAAATTTTCATGACGGAAAATGACGTCATAGGGTGCAATCGAATCGGCTTGAGCCACGGAATCAAGGGAAAAAAGAATTTTGTTTCTAGCCCTTATGGTTCAAAAGTTATTAGCATAAACATAAGTGCAACTTTGGACAGGCGGTGGCGCTAGAGGGATTGAATTGGAGACTCAAAATTTGCTATAGTGACAGATGGGACTGTCTTCTATCTGTGTGCCAAATTTCACAACTTTTTACCATACGGTTCTATGGGCTGCCATAGACTCAAGAGCGGAAGAAGAATAATAATAAATATAGCTGCAAGCAGCCATTATCGGGGCCAAGCGCAAAGAAGAAGACAAGACATGCCAGCATGGCTGGAAGTCTCAAGCCAACTGCAACAATGAGCCATTAAGGACCTATTAAGTTGATTTTAGGCAAAATAGCAGTCAAATTTTAAATACAGTCAATAATAATGGTTTAATGGTTTATCACTTTCGACCAATAGGTGTCACTGTTACGAAACTGATGTGGTTTAGTCAGATTGAGATGACAATGACACATGCAAAGTTTGGTGTCAATATGTCAAAGCATTGCAGAGATACAGCCTCAAGAGTAATTTTTGCATCATGGCTCAACTCTGTTGCAGTGGTATATGAAAACTGTTTTGTCTATCAATCCGAAATCCATAACTATTTGTCAGCATGGTCTGAAGACGATACGGATCAATTTTGGTGAAAATCGGACAAACGGTCTAGGATGAGTTTGGAAAAGTAGGTTTTTAACAAATAACAAGACGGAGGACAGATAGGTTTGCAAAATATGGCACAATTGGTATCCATGTTCTCGGCATGAGCCATTGACTGTATTATGACCAGTTTCATTACAATGGGTTAATTTAATCAAAAGTTATTCGCATTTCTGTACATTTTATTACAACTTTTGACCACAAGGTGGCGCTACCCCGAAACTTTTTGAGTATCTTCGGGACATGGAGCGGAAGACACATACCGAGTTTTGTAACGATACGCTAATGCATTCTTAAATTATAGCATTAGCATTTTAAACCATAATACTGCATTGAAGTCAATGGGAATTTCATGTTTTGTTTTATTATAGCGCCACCAAGAGGCACAATCCCACCAATTTTTTTATGTGTCCTCATAGTGAGCCCATACATATGTGTGTCAAGTTTGGTGAAAATATCTCATTTTGTTTTGGAGTTATAGACATTTATATGAAAAAACACGTAAAAAAGGACTGACACCTGACTTTGATTGGATTTTACTACCCCTTACTATCAATATTTTGAGATTTGGGCATTAGCGTATAGCTATCGACCTATGTTTCCGAACTTCTGAGGCTGGTTTCGTCTCGATCGGACTAGCGGTTTCGAAGATATCAGCAAATGTTTTTTAAGCACTAAATTACAACTCTGCGCAAACCATATGCCGAAACCTGGCAAGTCTGGTATCGTTGGAGTCGGCAAGGATTCAGGAGACCAAAAAACACACTCCCATCAAAATATGTCAACCACACCCAAAGTTATAAGCGTTTGAAAAAAAAAAATCTCCACTAGGTGGCGCTGTTTCGAAACTTCTCAGGCTACTTCAGGGCATCGTGGTGATGACCCATACCAAGTTTCATAACAATCTGTTCATGCGTTCATAAAATACAGCATTTTTGCACATAATTCAAAATGGCCGACATCCAAAATGGCCGACATGGTAAAATTGGATATCAGTCGACTCGGCATGACGCCCTGAATCTAATGAGACCAATTTTATGATTTTTGGATAAACGGTTCAGAAGTTATAAGCCAAAATAGGCATTTTTCGTATCTCCGGACAGGTAGGTGGCGCTGCGCCGAAACGCTGCATGTTGCTTCAAGTCATGCTTGTGATGACATGTACCAAGGTTGGTTTGAATACGATAAAGCGTTGCGGAGATATAGCCTTTAGTGTGTTTTTGCAACCTCCACGTAAAATTTGTTTGTGCGTTTATTGAAAACGATTGGACGAATCAACTTGAATTCCATAACTTTTTGTCAACATGCTCTGAAGATGATCTGTTTCAATTTTCGTGAAAATCGGAGCAACGGCCTAGGAGGAGTTCGAAAAAGTAGGTTTTTCAGAAAATTCAAAATGGCGGGAAAATTTGCATACCGGAAAATGACATCATAGGGTGAAATCGAATCGGCTTGAGCCAAGGAATCCGATGAAAAAAGAATTTTGTTTCTAGCCCTTAGGGGTCAAAAGTTATAAGCATAAATATGAGTGAAACTTTGGACAGGTGGTGGCGCTAGAGGGATTGAGTTAGAGGCACCAAATTTGCTATAGTGACAGCTCAGACTGGCCTCTATGAGTGTGCCAAATTTCACAACTTTTTACCATACGGTTCTATGGGCTGCCAGAGACTCCTATGGCGGAAGAAGAAGAAGAAGAAGAAGAAGAAGAAGCAGAATAATAAATATAGCTGCAAGCAGCCATTATCGGGGCCAAGCGCAAAGAAGAAGACAAGACATGCCAGCATGGCTGGAAGTCTCAAGCCAACTGCAACAATGAGCCATTAAGGACCTATTAAGTTGATTTTAGGCAAAATAGCAGTCAAATTTTAAATACAGTCAATAATAATGGTTTAATGGTTTATCACTTTCGACCAATAGGTGTCACTGTTACGAAACTGATGTGGTTTAGTCAGATTGAGATGACAATGACACATGCAAAGTTTGGTGTCAATATGTCAAAGCATTGCAGAGATACAGCCTCAAGAGTCATTTTTGCATCATGGCTCAACTCTGTTGCAGTGGTATATGAAAACTGTTTTGTCTATCAATCCGAAATCCATAAGTATTTGTCAGCATGGTCTGAAGACGATACGGATCAATTTTGGTGAAAATCGGACAAACGGTCTAGGATGAGTTTGAAAAAGTAGATTTTTAACAAATAACAAGATGGAGCACAGATATGTTTGCAAAATATGGCAAAATTGGTATCTATCTTCTCGGCATGAGCCAATGAATGTATTATGACCAGTCTCATTACAATAGGCTAATTTAATCAAAAGTTATTAGCATTTTTGTACATTTTATTACAACTTTTGACCACAAGGTGGCGCTGCCCCGAAACTTTTTGAATATATTCGGGACATAGAGCGGAAGACACATACCGAGTTTTGTAACGATACACTAGTGCATTCTTAAATTATAGCATTAGCATTTTAAACCGTAATACTGCATTGAAGTCAATGGGAATTTCATGTTTTGTTTTATTATAGCGCCACCAAGAGGCACAATCCCACCAATTTTTTTATGTGTCCTCGTAGTGAGCCCATACATATGTGTGTCAAGTTTGGTGAAAATATTTCATTTTGTTTTGGAGTTATAGACATTTATATGAAAAAACACGTAAAAAATGACTGACACCTGACTTTGATTGGATTTTACTACCCCTTACTATCAATATTTTGAGATTTAGGCATTAGCGTATAGCTATCGACCTATGTTTCCGAACTTCTGAGGCTGGTTTCGTCTCGATCGGACTAGCGGTTTCGAAGATATCAGCAAATGTTTTTTAAGCACTAAATTACAACTCTGCGCAAACCATATGCCGAAACCTGGCAAGTCTGGTATCGTTGGAGTCGGCAAGGATTCAGGAGACCAAAAAACACACTCCCATCAAAATATGTCAACCACACCCAAAGTTATAAGCGTTTGAAAAAAAAAATTCTCCACTAGGTGGCGCTGTTTCAAAACTTCTCAGGCTACTTCAGGGCATCGTGGTGATGACCCATACCAAGTTTCATAACAATCTGTTCATGCGTTCATAAAATACAGCATTTTTGCACATAATTCAAAATGGCCGACATCCAAAATGGCCGACATGGTAAAATTGGATATCAGTCGACTCGGCATGACGCCCTGAATCTAATGAGACCAATTTTATGATTTTTGGATAAACGGTTCAGAAGTTATAAGCCAAAATAGGCATTTTTCATATCTCCGGACAGGTAGGTGGCGCTGCGCCGAAACGCTGCATGTTGCTTCAAGTCATGCTTGTGATGACATGTACCAAGGTTGGTTTGAATACGATAAAGCGTTGCGGAGATATAGCCTTTAGTGTGTTTTTGCAACCTCCACGTAAAATTTGTTTGTGCGTTTATTGAAAACGATTGGACGAATCAACTTGAATTCCATAACTTTTTGTCAACATGCTCTGAAGATGATCTGTTTCAATTTTCGTGAAAATCGGAGCAACGGCCTAGGAGGAGTTCGAAAAAGTAGGTTTTTCAGAAAATTCAAAATGGCGGGAAAATTTGCATACCGGAAAATGACATCATAGGGTGAAATCGAATCGGCTTGAGCCAAGGAATCCGATGAAAAAAGAATTTTGTTTCTAGCCCTTAGGGGTCAAAAGTTATAAGCATAAATATGAGTGAAACTTTGGACAGGTGGTGGCGCTAGAGGGATTGAGTTAGAGGCACCAAATTTGCTATAGTGACAGCTCAGACTGGCCTCTATGAGTGTGCCAAATTTCACAACTTTTTACCATACGGTTCTATGGGCTGCCAGAGACTCCTATGGCGGAAGAAGAAGAAGAAGAAGAAGCAGAATAATAATAGGAACACTAACGATTTCAATAGGTGCCTCCGCACCTTCGGTGCTTGGCCCCTAATAATAGGAACACTAACGATTTCAATAGGTGCCTCCGCACCTTCGGTGCTTGGCCCCTAATAATAAATATAGCTGCAAGCAGCCATTATCGGGGCCAAGCGCAAAGAAGAAGACAAGACATGCCAGCATGGCTGGAAGTCTCAAGCCAACTGCAACAATGAGCCATTAAGGACCTATTAAGTTGATTTTAGGCAAAATAGCAGTCAAATTTTAAATACAGTCAATAATAATGGTTTAATGGTTTATCACTTTCGACCAATAGGTGTCACTGTTACGAAACTGATGTGGTTTAGTCAGATTGAGATGACAATGACACATGCAAAGTTTGGTGTCAATATGTCAAAGCATTGCAGAGATACAGCCTCAAGAGTAATTTTTGCATCATGGCTCAACTCTGTTGCAGTGGTATATGAAAACTGTTTTGTCTATCAATCCGAAATCCATAAGTATTTGTCAGCATGGTCTGAAGACGATACGGATCAATTTTGGTGAAAATCGGACAAACGGTCTAGGATGAGTTTGAAAAAGTAGATTTTTAACAAATAACAAGATGGAGCACAGATATGTTTGCAAAATATGGCAAAATTGGTATCTATCTTCTCGGCATGAGCCAATGAATGTATTATGACCAGTCTCATTACAATAGGCTAATTTAATCAAAAGTTATTAGCATTTTTGTACATTTTATTACAACTTTTGACCACAAGGTGGCGCTGCCCCGAAACTTTTTGAATATCTTCGGGACATAGAGCGGAAGACACATACCGAGTTTTGTAACGATACACTAGTGCATTCTTAAATTATAGCATTAGCATTTTAAACCGTAATACTGCATTGAAGTCAATGGGAATTTCATGTTTTGTTTTATTATAGCGCCACCAAGAGGCACAATCCCACCAATTTTTTTATGTGTCCTCGTAGTGAGCCCATACATATGTGTGTCAAGTTTGGTGAAAATATTTCATTTTGTTTTGGAGTTATAGACATTTATATGAAAAAACACGTAAAAAATGACTGACACCTGACTTTGATTGGATTTTACTACCCCTTACTATCAATATTTTGAGATTTGGGCATTAGCGTATAGCTATCGACCTATGTTTCCGAACTTCTGAGGCTGGTTTCGTCTCGATCGGACTAGCGGTTTCGAAGATATCAGCAAATGTTTTTTAAGCACTAAATTACAACTCTGCGCAAACCATATGCCGAAACCTGGCAAGTCTGGTATCGTTGGAGTCGGCAAGGATTCAGGAGACCAAAAAACACACTCCCATCAAAATATGTCAACCACACCCAAAGTTATAAGCGTTTGAAAAAAAAAATTCTCCACTAGGTGGCGCTGTTTCGAAACTTCTCAGGCTACTTCAGGGCATCGTGGTGATGACCCATACCAAGTTTCATAACAATCTGTTCATGCGTTCATAAAATACAGCATTTTTGCACATAATTCAAAATGGCCGACATCCAAAATGGCCGACATGGTAAAATTGGATATCAGTCGACTCGGCATGACGCCCTGAATCTAATGAGACCAATTTTATGATTTTTGGATAAACGGTTCAGAAGTTATAAGCCAAAATAGGCATTTTTCGTATCTCCGGACAGGTAGGTGGCGCTGCGCCGAAACGCTGCATGTTGCTTCAAGTCATGCTTGTGATGACATGTACCAAGGTTGGTTTGAATACGATAAAGCGTTGCGGAGATATAGCCTTTAGTGTGTTTTTGCAACCTCCACGTAAAATTTGTTTGTGCGTTTATTGAAAACGATTGGACGAATCAACTTGAATTCCATAACTTTTTGTCAACATGCTCTGAAGATGATCTGTTTCAATTTTCGTGAAAATCGGAGCAACGGCCTAGGAGGAGTTCGAAAAAGTAGGTTTTTCAGAAAATTCAAAATGGCGGGAAAATTTGCATACCGGAAAATGACATCATAGGGTGAAATCGAATCGGCTTGAGCCAAGGAATCCGATGAAAAAAGAATTTTGTTTCTAGCCCTTAGGGGTCAAAAGTTATAAGCATAAATATGAGTGAAACTTTGGACAGGTGGTGGCGCTAGAGGGATTGAGTTAGAGGCACCAAATTTGCTATAGTGACAGTTCAGACTGGCCTCTATGAGTGTGCCAAATTTCACAACTTTTTACCATACGGTTCTATGGGCTGCCAGAGACTCCTATGGCGGAAGAAAAAGAAAAAGAAGAAGAAGAAGAAGAAGCAGAAATATAGCTGCAAGCAGCCATTATCGGGGCCAAGCGCAAAGAAGAAGACAAGACATGCCAGCATGGCTGGAAGTCTCAAGCCAACTGCAACAATGAGCCATTAAGGACCTATTAAGTTGATTTTAGGCAAAATAGCAGTCAAATTTTAAATACAGTCAATAATAATGGTTTAATGGTTTATCACTTTCGACCAATAGGTGTCACTGTTACGAAACTGATGTGGTTTAGTCAGATTGAGATGACAATGACACATGCAAAGTTTGGTGTCAATATGTCAAAGCATTGCAGAGATACAGCCTCAAGAGTAATTTTTGCATCATGGCTCAACTCTGTTGCAGTGGTATATGAAAACTGTTTTGTCTATCAATCCGAAATCCATAACTATTTGTCAGCATGGTCTGAAGACGATACGGATCAATTTTGGTGAAAATCGGACAAACGGTCTAGGATGAGTTTGAAAAAGTAGATTTTTAACAAATAACAAGATGGAGCACAGATATGTTTGCAAAATATGGCAAAATTGGTATCTATCTTCTCGGCATGAGCCAATGAATGTATTATGACCAGTCTCATTACAATAGGCTAATTTAATCAAAAGTTATTAGCATTTTTGTACATTTTATTACAACTTTTGACCACAAGGTGGCGCTGCCCCGAAACTTTTTGAATATCTTCGGGACATAGAGCGGAAGACACATACCGAGTTTTGTAATGATACACTAGTGCATTCTTAAATTATAGCATTAGCATTTTAAACCGTAATACTGCATTGAAGTCAATGGGAATTTCATGTTTTGTTTTATTATAGCGCCACCAAGAGGCACAATCCCACCAATTTTTTTTATGTGTCCTTGTAGTGAGCCCATACATATGTGTGTCAAGTTTGGTGAAAATATTTCATTTTGTTTTGGAGTTATAGACATTTATATGAAAAAACACGTAAAAAATGACTGACACCTGACTTTGATTGGATTTTACTACCCCTTACTATCAATATTTTGAGATTTGGGCATTAGCGTATAGCTATCGACCTATGTTTCCGAACTTCTGAGGCTGGTTTCGTCTCGATCGGACTAGCGGTTTTGAAGATATCAGCAAATGTTTTTTAAGCGCTAAATTACAACGCTGCGCAAACCATATGCCGAAACTGGGCATGTCTTGTATCGTTGGACTCGGCAACGATTCAGGAGGCCAAAAAAGCTACTCCCATCAAAATTTTTCACTCACACCAAAAGTTATAAGCGTTTGAAAAATAAGAATTATCCACTAGGTGGCGCTGTTTCGAAACTTCTCAGGCTACTTCAGGGCATCGTGGTGATGACCCATACCAAGTTTCGTAACAATCCGTTCATGCGTTCATAAAATACAGCATTTTTGCACATAATTCAAAATGGCCGACATCCAAAATGGCCGACATGGTAAAATTGGATATCAGTCGACTCGGCATGACGCCCTGAATCTAATGAGACCAATTTTATGATTTTTGGATAAACGGTTCAGAAGTTATAAGCCAAAATATGCATTTTTCGTATCTCCGGACCAGTAGGTGGCGCTGCGCCGAAACGCTGCATGTTGCTTCAGGTCATGCTTGTGATGACATGTACCAAGTTTGGTTTGAATACGATAAAGCGTTGTGGAGATATAGCCTTTAGTGTGTTTTTGCAACCTCTACGTAAAATTTGTTTGTGCGTTTATTGAAAACGATTGGACGAATCAACTTAAATTCCATAACTTTTTGTCAGCATGCTATGAAGATGATCTGTTTCAATTTTCATGAAAATCGGAGCAACGGCCTAGGAGGAGTTAGAAAAAGTAGGTTTTTCAGAAAATTCAAAATGGCGGGAAAATTTGCATACCGGAAAATGACATCATAGGGTGAAATCGAATCGGCTTGAGCCAAGGAATCCGATGAAAAAAGAATTTTGTTTCTAGCCCTTAGGGGTCAAAAGTTATAAGCATAAATATGAGTGAAACTTTGGACAGGTGGTGGCGCTAGAGAGATTGAGTTAGAGGCACCAAATTTGCTATAGTGACAGCTCAGACTGGCCTCTATGAGTGTGCCAAATTTCACAACTTTTTACCATACGGTTCTATGGGCTGCCAGAGACTCCTATGGCGGAAAAAGAAGAAGAAGAAGAAGCAGAACAAGCAGCCATTATCGGGGCCAAGCGCAAAGAAGAAGACAAGACATGCCAGCATGGCTGGAAGTCTCAAGCCAACTGCAACAATGAGCCATTAAGGACCTATTAAGTTGATTTTAGGCAAAATAGCAGTCAAATTTTAAATACAGTCAATAATAATGGTTTAATGGTTTATCACTTTCGACCAATAGGTGTCACTGTTACGAAACTGATGTGGTTTAGTCAGATTGAGATGACAATGACACATGCAAAGTTTGGTGTCAATATGTCAAAGCATTGCAGAGATACAGCCTCAAGAGTAATTTTTGCATCATGGCTCAACTCTGTTGCAGTGGTATATGAAAACTGTTTTGTCTATCAATCCGAAATCCATAACTATTTGTCAGCATGGTCTGAAGACGATACGGATCAATTTTGGTGAAAATCGGACAAACGGTCTAGGATGAGTTTGAAAAAGTAGGTTTTTAACAAATAACAAGACGGAGGACAGATAGGTTTGCAAAATATGGCACAATTGGTATCCATGTTCTCGGCATGAGCCATTGACTGTATTATGACCAGTTTCATTACAATGGGTTAATTTAATCAAAAGTTATTCGCATTTCTGTACATTTTATTACAACTTTTGACCACAAGGTGGCGCTACCCCGAAACTTTTTGAGTATCTTCAGGACATGGAGCGGAAGACACATACCGAGTTTTGTAACGATACGCTAATGCATTCTTAAATTATAGCATTAGCATTTTAAACCATAATACTGCATTGAAGTCAATGGGAATTTCATGTTTTGTTTTATTATAGCGCCACCAAGAGGCACAATCCCACCAATTTTTTTATGTGTCCTCATAGTGAGCCCATACATATGTGTGTCAAGTTTGGTGAAAATATCTCATTTTGTTTTGGAGTTATAGACATTTATATGAAAAAACACGTAAAAAAGGACTGACACCTGACTTTGATTGGATTTTACTACCCCTTACTATCAATATTTTGAGATTTGGGCATTAGCGTATAGCTATCGACCTATGTTTCCGAACTTCTGAGGCTGGTTTCGTCTCGATCGGACTAGCGGTTTCGAAGATATCAGCAAATGTTTTTTAAGCACTAAATTACAACTCTGCGCAAACCATATGCCGAAACCTGGCAAGTCTGGTATCGTTGGAGTCGGCAAGGATTCAGGAGACCAAAAAACACACTCCCATCAAAATATGTCAACCACACCCAAAGTTATAAGCGTTTGAAAAAAAAAATTCTCCACTAGGTGGCGCTGTTTCGAAACTTCTCAGGCTACTTCAGGGCATCGTGGTGATGACCCATACCAAGTTTCATAACAATCTGTTCATGCGTTCATAAAATACAGCATTTTTGCACATAATTCAAAATGGCCGACATCCAAAATGGCCGACATGGTAAAATTGGATATCAGTCGACTCGGCATGACGCCCTGAATCTAATGAGACCAATTTTATGATTTTTGGATAAACGGTTCAGAAGTTATAAGCCAAAATAGGCATTTTTCGTATCTCCGGACAGGTAGGTGGCGCTGCGCCGAAACGCTGCATGTTGCTTCAAGTCATGCTTGTGATGACATGTACCAAGGTTGGTTTGAATACGATAAAGCGTTGCGGAGATATAGCCTTTAGTGTGTTTTTGCAACCTCCACGTAAAATTTGTTTGTGCGTTTATTGAAAACGATTGGACGAATCAACTTGAATTCCATAACTTTTTGTCAACATGCTCTGAAGATGATCTGTTTCAATTTTCGTGAAAATCGGAGCAACGGCCTAGGAGGAGTTCGAAAAAGTAGGTTTTTCAGAAAATTCAAAATGGCGGGAAAATTTGCATACCGGAAAATGACATCATAGGGTGAAATCGAATCGGCTTGAGCCAAGGAATCCGATGAAAAAAGAATTTTGTTTCTAGCCCTTAGGGGTCAAAAGTTATAAGCATAAATATGAGTGAAACTTTGGACAGGTGGTGGCGCTAGAGGGATTGAGTTAGAGGCACCAAATTTGCTATAGTGACAGCTCAGACTGGCCTCTATGAGTGTGCCAAATTTCACAACTTTTTACCATACGGTTCTATGGGCTGCCAGAGACTCCTATGGCGGAAAAAGAAGAAGAATAATAATAATAGGAACACTAACGATTTCAATAGGTGCCTCCGCACCTTCGGTGCTTGGCCCCTAATAATAATAATAGGAACACTAACGATTTCAATAGGTGCCTCCGCACCTTCGGTGCTTGGCCCCTAATAATAATAATAATAGGAACGGCTACGATTACAATAGGTGCCTCCGCACCTTCGGTGCTTGGCCCCTAAATATAGAATACCAAAAAAAAAAAAAAACAATCAACCAACACAGACAACTGAACAGAAACAGAGCTGATGGTGGAAGTCTCTGTAAGCTCCAAATAAGATATGATATATCAGAAATAAATATGATTAGGAAGATTTAAATACATAATTCAGCAAACCTTGACTGTAAGGGTCAGTGTGTACCATACACGCGCTCTAGTTCCAGACAGTCCTACACCAAGAACTGTCATTCCACCTGTTGGATCAAAGGCTTTAGATACATGACCTGGCCTTGTCTGTAGTAGGGGAAGAAAAATACTTTTATTATTCAGAATCTTACTGAGGTCATTGGTGACTTTGTAGGTGCCATCTGCATACACCCAGAAAAAGATTCCCTTTGTACTTCTGACGACTCCTCCACCTTTATCCACTCTGACAGCAATGAAGACTCCACCGCTGTGCACAGCCTCCATGTACACGTCACATGACACCATCAGGTCATGCCTGATAATCGTAAAATACGTTAGTCTTTTCTAAAAAAAGTCAAGTCACCTCTATTTACATAGCTTTGCACTGTTTCAAAGCAGCTTTACAGCATGTGGCAAGCAGGGCGAGGCCGAGAGCCATGGGAACGGAGCAAAGCCGGTGGAACGGGTGTTAATGAAATCACCTGTTCCCCAAACTGGTCTCGAGGCCCACAGAGGAGCTCCGGATGGACAAAAAGGAGGAGTGACAACAGTGGAAGACGAGAGAGGACTACGTTTTAATTAATGCAGCAGTTGTCCATGAGGGGCTGCTGCTCTACTTTCGTTTTGTTATTTATTTTTATTTTGTGAATAAAGTTATGATGAATGTTCGCCGGTTCCCACCTCTTCCTTGCCTGAACTTGAACATTGTTACACAGATAAACAGGAAAATAATCATCAGTGACGCAAACAGAATTCCATTCTGCTGTATAGCAGCTCTAAAGAAGAAAAAGTGACATTATTTAGCTGAAGTCAGTTCAGTGTTGATTCAGTTCATCAATAGAATAGAATCAAATTACGTACCTTATTGTATATTTCTTGGTGCACTAATATAAAGATGATTTTCTATTTATTATTTTCTTAGAGGTGCACTCTGTAAATTTTAGCGCCATCTAGTAGGGAGGTTGCAAACTGCACATGGCCACCACTCGTGCACATAGGGAAGCTACGGTGGCCGACACAGGACAAAAAGATGTTGCCTAAGACAGCAGAGAGTAGCTTGCGCTCTGTAGAGCAGTTTTCTGTTTAGGGCTACTGTACAAACATGACGACGCAAAATGGCGACTTCACTGTAAGGAGGCCCATGGTGTATGTAGATAGAAATGGCTCACGTAATAAAAATATAACGGTTCATTATGTAATGTCTTTATACACTACTGAAAACAGTTAAGTATATTATATTGCATTTATGTCAATAAATCCTCATAAATAGGACACACTGCATGTTTAATTCAAACAAATACATTACCATTCAAAAGTTGAGTCAGTAACATTTTTTCTCTTATGCCCACCAAGGCTGCAATTATTTGATCAAAAATACAGTAAAAATAGTAATATTTTGAAATATTATTACCATTCAAAACAACTGTTTTCTATTTTAATACATTTTATAATGTAATATGGTCCTGTCATGGAAAAGCTGAATTTTCAGCAGCCATAGCGTCAGTCTTTAGTGTCATTTAATATCTTTACGGTCTCTTTTGCTCATTTTAGCTGCTGATTAGAAGTAAATGTAACTGACCCCAAAATGTTGAATGGTAGTGTACATAATCAGGGCCGTCCTTTGGCCAGTGCAACTGGTGGGATCACACTGGTCCGCTTTCTGGAACTCGCGCTTGAGACGACTCTGTACATAATAATCCTAAAAATCCTAAAAAATGTTTTTGCAAACCATATGGAACACTGCTGCTCTCACCATTTATAATCACCAATTACACTTATTGTCTGATCAGCATCTGCAACCCAGGTCACCGGACGCTGAGTGACCACCTGTCGCAGAGTGAAAACATGAGGTCCAGGATCCGTCAGGTTAGTGAAGTATTCGAAGACCCCTGTCTGATCTGCAAAGTTTGGAGCTTCTGAGAAATAAGGGTTTCCAGCTGAGAGATAGGAAGCCAAAGTTTGAATTGTAAAGAGTTACACAGACTGTTGGTGTTGAAAATGTGGGGGGCAAAAAAGCTACTTACAGACATCAAAATCATCTTTGTATGTTTTAGGAAAGGGAGCAGAGGGTGGAGGATCTGGATAACTCCCTCTCTGACCTTTTGTTACAGTAGTAAATGTGTACACCTCGTCAACATCAAGCTCAATGCTGAAAGACCCCTCAGTTACCTACAGCATTAACAATTCACACACAAATATTACATTAGAGGCGATTTTGTGAAACACATACAGGTAAATAATTATTTAAAAAAGATATCGACTGAACCTATTAGTATTTTCTAGAGAAAAAAAAAGTACAGCCTATAGGTTATAGCATGAAAAAATCCTTAATTTTCTTGATTTTGTGAATGTACTTACTTTAATAGGCTTGAGATTTTGGAAGAGGACTGTCTTGTTTTTCTTGAAATCAAACTTTGAATGCCACACCTGCAGCTCACTGATTGAAGCCTGTTTTTAAAAAAAAGGGTATTCCATATTTCCATAAATTTTTTTACATTATAAATTAATTTAAACCACATCAAACCACACTTACAAAAGTCCCATTCAGGTGGAATGTTACATTCTGGACCGTGACATTATAGGGACGCAGAGGAGGTCTTATACACACAGAGTGGTCATGGGTCTAAAAAAAGCCAGAAATATAAGAGTGATGCGTTTACATACAAATTTAAAGACCATTAAGAAAAAGTATGTACACTACCATTCACAAGTTTGGGCCCAGTAAGATTTCTTTTTTTATTAATATTAATAATATTATATTATATATTAAGCAAGGATACATTCAATTGATCAAAAGTAGCAATAAAAGAGATTGTTAGAAAACTTTATGTGACTTTCTATTCATCCATAAAATATAAAACAACTGTTTTCAACATTGACAATAATAATAAATGTTCAGCATGCAAGGTGATTCTAAAGTATCATGTAAACACTAATGATGCTGAAAATTCAGCTTTGCCATAGGAATACATTAAAATAGAGTATTATAGAGAAAATATATTTTTCGAAAAAATAGACTTCTTTCTTAAATGTTAATCTTACAGACCCCAAGCTTTTGAACAGTAGTGTATGTTATGCTTATTGTAATTTTTTTTAAGTCTCACCATAGTTTCAGTGATTATTGTTAGATTTCCTCTCTCATCAGTCAGTGCAACATAACTTCCACCATGTGTAAAGTGCCCCACTGTCTGCAGGTACGCCCAGCCAGGCTCGGTAAACTGGGTAGTGTGAGCTTATAGGATTTTATGAATCAGATACTTTGTTAGTTAAATCACACATGATCTATAATCTTACATGACACATATGCAATTAATGCGTTTATAGAGTAGATAAAAATACACAGGCATTTGAATAATACCCGTTATCCAAATAGGGGACTCAACAACATAATTTCCACTCCATGGCTCCATTGCAGTCATTAGTCCATCCCTTCCAAAGGGGAGGTTCTCATAATAACCAGCAACAAGGTTCCAAGATATGGTCCTATAAGAGAACACAAACTATTGCTTTTCCCATTGTCGAATGCATGATAAAAAGGGAAATGCTAGATGACTTATCAGAGTTGTCATACGCTGTCATTTTGCCATTGACATAGTTCTGGTTGAGAATTCGGGCCCAGCAGCCTCCTCCAATGTTGTCATTAAAGGTACTGTAGTCTTCAGAGGACCACAGTTTCTTCCCGGTCTTTAGAGCCTCCGGCACAGTGTTGGTTCCAGGGTAATGAACCCTGTCATTCAAACAAGAAGACACATCATGCAAGTGTATTTTATTTAGATTCATTCAACTTTAAAAATGGAATGAGTACAGTAATCATTCATAAAAAATTAAACAAATGATACCCTAAGACTTCAACAGCATCCCATAGCTCTTTGTCAGCAATTACAACAGAGGTGATTGGCTCCCAGAGGTTATCACTGGCAATGATTTTAACTCTCTCCAAACCTCTTTTATCCAGTGTATATCGCAAAAGCTAGCAAACAAGGCAGAGAAAGAAGATATACAAAAGCAATTTCTGACTGGAAATTATTTAATTGAAATGTTATATGCTGTATATGCACCAATGTTAACAGACAACAATAAAAGCGTTCAATTTTTCTGCTCCCAAATTTCAAAGTAAATAGCGAATCCACCATGGTGCAAGATTAGCTGGCTTTTAAAGGGAATGGGAGATTACACTCTGATTGGTTAATTGCACGTTACGCCCAAATACACACCCATGACTCATTAAGAGACTACGGACAACACTTTTAGATCATGCGCACAACCGTTTTTACGTAGTTAAACTAGCAAAACTAGATTCTAAAGGGTTAGTTCACCCAAAAAGGAAAATTATTTCATTTATTACTCATACTGGCATTCAGTATATTTCCACTGACCCACTCACCAAAGACATCGCTACAAAGTCCATCTCACTACAGTGGCTGTACAATAATTTTACAAAGCAACGAGACCAGTTTTTGTGCGCAAAAAAAAAAAAATCAAAATAACCGCCAAGTTATTGTCTTCCGTGTAGGTCTCGGACGTGAACTCATCTGGTCATGTATTTGACCGGTGGAGCTGCGTCATATTCTCGCGCATGCGTCAAGTTCACGTCAATAACTTGGCAGATAAAGTCATTATTTTGATTTTTTTGTGTGCACAAAAACTATTTTTGTCGCATTGTAAAATGATTGTACAGGAACTATAGTGAGATGGACTTTGTAACGCCGTCTTTAGTGTCTTTTTATGGGTCTTGTGAGTGGGTCAGTGGAAATGTACTGAATGCCAATGGAGGCCTTTCTGAAGCCTTTCTCAGCCATCAGCTTCCAACAAAAATATCTTAATTTGTGTTCTGAAGATTAACGAAGGTGTTACGGGTGTCCAACAACATGAGAGTGAGTAATTCATGAAATAATTTTCTTTTTTGGGTGAACTAACCCTTTAAGTGCACCTGCGCAATGCGCTTCAGAAGATGCCCTCAGATCGCTAAGATACGGCCATAAATGTAAAAAAAAATATATAGTTTAATATGAGTGTGACTTTGTTGTCAGTACTTACCTTTATGTATTTACTATTAAAAGCCCTTTCATTCCATATCTGTACAAACATGGAAAAAATCAGACTAATAAGGAATATTGCCAAAGAAAATATATGAATAAATAAATGAGATGCATTTACCCCAACATAATCAATATCCAAGTCATGGTACTGCTTGGCGCCAAGAATCCATGACACCACATAAGAGGCAGTGATATCAGGGAAATCATAAGGCCAGTTTTCACCATTTCCAACCCATCCTGGGAAGGCCCATGGTAGACCTGTTGTTATAAAAAAAAAAAAAAGACAAAAAAATGAAGGTAAATACAATACAAAATTCAATTTGGGATCGAATGTACATCAAGTGTTTCTGCATGCTTTCCTTGTTTGAACCAGAAGTATTTTACCTATGAGGATGATGTTTGGATTCCTCTTCTTGGCTTCCCTCATAAGCCACCATTCATATCCTCTAAAATAATTCTCATCATCTTCATAGTGCATGTGTGAGGCCTCAGTTCCATCTGTAAATCAGTACATTAAATAGGTCATCTGGATACTGCAAAAACACTTTCACTATTTAGAGGTTTAAAGCTTAAACTGCTCTATGTACCTGTAGTCTGAGCATCGCCTCCAATTTCAACCTTCAGTATTTGTAATGAGGCTCCAAACTGAGGCTGTTAAATACATATTGACAGTATTTAATGTAAATATAGACATAATATTACATGCAATATAGTCTGATCAGATTCCTTTCTAAGCAAACACACCTTGAATAGGTAGTCTAGTATCTGACTCCGATATGGTTCAGCATAATTGACAAGTAAACGCGAGGTTGCCTGTAAACACACACGTAAAGGTTTTTTGTTTTGTTTTTTGTTAACAGTTTTTACTAAGCACTAAAACTGAAAAAGGAAGCTTAGCCTACTAACTGCAGTAAAACACTCACCCCTCCACCGCTTAAACCACCAATGCCATCAAACGATCGTCCGAATCCAGTTTTATCATCTAAATCGTAATCCTCGCCTAAACAAACACAGATACAGAGAACAATACTCAAAAACACAAAACACTGACTTTCTACGTTCATCCTATCTCGTGCGTTCCTGCAACATTATCAGCTGACTTGCATGTTCCGCGAAAGGCGGAGCTATGATGAACCGAGCCACGCCCCTCTGAAGCGTCATTGGTCACAGTGGTCGTACATGGGCGTGGTTTGTCGCGGAGAAGCAAGGGAAACCGAGTAAAATTTGTTAGATTGTCTGATTCAGAAAGATCTTACCGTATACGTCTATACATCTCCACATCATGCATGTATTGATATAGGCCTATTAGATAATCATATTATCCTCATTATTTTTTACAGATGAAAAGTGTGTTGTTTTTGAACACATTTTTAGTGAACATTAATTGGTACGATTCTTAAATAGGCCTGATTTTGTTTGAAAAAATGTTTCAAAAAATGTTTTGATGCTATATCATGTTTCCTGATTCTCTACACACGTCTAAGATGACAAACTGATCATTTGTAGATAAATAATCGAGGTTTATTTATGGTTTTCCTTTTTAAATCATGTCATGTATCACCTTTTAACCGAATAGTCTCGTTGTCTATAAATGTTATAAATAAAATGTCCCTTTATTTAATAAAAGACACTGTCTTGCAGGAAGTGACATCATTTTGGTGGGAAAACAACAATCAACAATTTCAGCGTCTGTAAGTATTAGAGATGGATGGATTATGTTTTGTGGTGTTAGTCTATTTGTCACCACACTCCTATTTGAAAATGAATACAGAAATTGTTATGTTAATTATTATCAAAATGTCAAAGGATGCTTAAAGCATGTTGAATCACAATCTTCTCTTTTTTCGGTTTGTTGTTTTGTGGTTGGTCACAAACATTAGGTAGACAGTTAAATCTTGCTGTTTTATGGTGAATGCTTTCTCTGGGACCCAATAATGATTGATGTCAGATGATGGCATACAACCAGATATTGGAATTCTGTGGTCGATTTTGAGGAGAAATATGCCAGTTTAAATCTAATAGCAGTTTGAAGATTCACATCTTTCTGGTGACATGAGGGGTACTGTAGTGTGTGTTTCTGTATCATTAAGCCATTGGTAAAAGGCATCATTATCTCTGGCATTGTGATGGAGCCATGTGGTCTTTTCTCAATTTTTTGGAAACAATTTCACAGGAGAGAAAAGCATTGTTTAAATTTGATATTCCTTTTCTTTCTTTTATAGTATCTGCACAGAACATGTCATCTTTCATAAACCATTTCATTTTTCAGTCTACGTTTTCATTGCGAGTGTGATGCGAAAGGATTTCTCATAGATGGTATGAATTTTCTCAGATTTGTGGAGCTGCCAAGTCAGCTTTACAGACTACTTTATTTACAGCATTCTCCTGTGGAGGCTTATAATACAATTGGAAGCATACATTGATTACTTATATTTGATTTTTAAACTTCTACAATCTGTACCTCATTTATCAGTCTTCTCTGGGGAAAGGAATAGCAAGGTCATAGGATTTTGGTTTATTGATTGATGGTTTGATATCTTAGAAATATGAGCTTCTATCTGATAATAGTGTAGGAAAAAATAGCTGCACGGTTTTATTTTTAGAGATTAACCATTTTATCTTTTTTAGGTAGCAAAATGACAAAAGAAATTGTCTTAAAGCATAGATATGTATATAGTACTGTAATACTGTTTATGATGCCTTTAGTTATGTATGTGCACATGCCTTTTTCCCCTTAGTTGTCTAATTATATATTATAGATAATCTGAAGGGTATATTTAGTCTTTAACGCATAATTATGACTTTTTATATCATAAATAATCTATTGAAAATAAAGTTAATAAATCCAATGCAAGGTATAACCACAAGGTGGCAGAAGTGACTCACAATTGCTTTTTTTTTTATTTTTTTATTTTTTTTTAGTAGGCCCCTTACAAGCAGTGTAACTGAGATTACACAGAGGGCGCCATGGGCTTCCTCCAACCTGTGTCTTCATTTTTATGATCAAAGATTGACATCAAGCTCCCTAATTACATCAGAGGTTCCTTTTAATTGCTCAGACAATGCTATCCTGGTGGGAATATCTGAAATAAAAGGACAAAAACTTTTGTTGCATAAGCAAATGGGAAGCTTAATTATACAGTGGTGCTTTGGGAAGTACAATGACTTTCTTCAGCACTCAGAAAACGGGTGCTTTTAATTGTATGACACAAGGCCGAATTAAAACACGTAGATCAGAAATGATTGCAATGAATATTTTCAGAGACATTTTAGGTTCTGTAAATGGCTTTTTTATGTGACCCCCAAAACAGCCGTACCCCTAAAGTCTATATGTGACAAATATGATCAAATAATTGATATTTCAAATCAGCACACTTTTCGAGCAAAAAAAACCCATCACATGTTTGGATTTGGCACTTGGAATATCCAATGCGGTGGAATCCACATTCATATTTGTTGTTTATTTACTTGTTGTAATTTCCCAGGACAGCATTGAACGTCAGATGTGTTGGGTGTAGATGCATTACTTTAGCATGTTGCCTTGGTGATGAGGTCTGTTTATATCTCATCTAGTTGACATCATAGTGCAAAAATAAAAAGCCTCTGCCATGCAATTTTAGCAGCATGAAGGTGTACATGGCTCTTAAATCACCGCTGTGACCTCGCTTGCATCCATTCTTCGCCAGTTTTTTTTTGTGTTTTATTCTTTCTCTGTGCCCTTTTCAAATGTTAATGGCAACACGGTTGCAGAAGAAAGCAGGTTATTCTTTATTCCAGAGAGAGTCGACTTGATCTCTTTGACCATTTCAAGTCAGACATTGATGCATTATACAGTTGGTCAACAATTTATTGCCTGACCCGGCATGCAAGTAACGCAGGTTGCGAGAGAGAGAGAGAGAGAAAAGCGGTTACCACTTGATATATGAATAAATGTTTTAATGCCAGCCTGACATCTTTTCTGTGCTCACACTGGCACTTATTTGTCTTTTTTATTCTCTGCGTATGTGGTTATGTATTCTTGGCACATTTTTCCCGTTGGGTCGCCAGATTCGTCACCTTTCTGTACAGCTACATGAATACAGCTTTGAAAGACTGACCCTTATCTCCTTTTTGACTATGTGGAGCTCAATTGAATATGGACAAAAGCAAAAGGCTGTAGAGGTGTTTTAGAAATACCTTCCAATATATATATATTATTATGTACTCATGGTTAATCTGACTTGGTGTGAAAGACACTATTTTGAGCATTGGGAGACTATAGGAAGTCCATAGAAGGGTCTATGACTTGGTTCAGAGATCTGGTCATGTCCCTGTTGTTTTCCCACAGAGCATAATAATGCGACTGGAATATCTTTAGAATGAATGGCTAAATGCACAGGGGATATGCTGTATGCCACCTGGATTAAGCACTGGAACTCTTGATTCTGATTGGTCAGCGGCTGTATGCAGATGTCAGAAATGTCCTAATATTTACTGTCTCCATGACAACGCTGTGTCCACCTTATTTTTAATGTAAGTTCGGACGTGGTCATTTGTAAATGGAATGTGTCTGGCTTCTGGTGTCATCCGCCTCCGGTTAATTTTAGCTTTACTAAACAGCTTGTTATGCTGCTTGATATTGCAAACTGGTATTTCTTATTTGAATGTATTGTTGTAATTTGAAACCCACTGGTTTGTAGCACAAATATGCCTAGTATTGGCTGTGATATAGATGCTATTTACATTAAGTCTAATTAGCAACTAGATTCTATTTCAGTTGAGTAAACAGCATATTTTCTTATAGCGATAGATGCTATATAGAATATGTAAAAATAGCAGTAGCTTCTTTGCAATAGGTTTAGTGTCAACAGTATTTAGATGCTATTTATAGGATATACCTAAATAGTGGCAAGATACTATTTTCACCTCAGTGTTGTTGTGCATTAAACGGTATACAGTAATAACAGAGTAAACTATTATATTCATTAAAGGGTTAGTTCACCCAAAAATGAAATTATTTTCATTAATGACTCACCATAATGTCGTTCCACACCCGTAAGACCTCTGTTCATCTTCGGAACAGAGTTTAAGATATTTTATATTTAGTCCGAGAGCGTACGCAAGTGTATGCACACTATACTGTCCATGTCCAGAAAGGGAATAAAAACATCAAGTAGTCCATATGTGACATCAGTTAGTTAATTAGAATCTCTTGAAGCATCGAAAATACATTTTGGTCCAAAAACAACAAAAAATATGACTTTATTCAGCATTGTCTTCTCTTCCGTGTTTGTTTCAAACCTCAAAAAAAGATTAAAACGATTATGAATCAGTGTACTTATTCATGATTCAGATCGCATGTCAAACTGCCAAACTGCTGAAATCACGGGACACTGCTGAGCCGAATCATGAATAGATATGCTGATTCATAACCATTTTAATCTTTATTTGAGGATGCAAAACAAACAGGGAAGAGAAGACATTCTATTTTTGGACCAAAATGTATTTTCGATGATTCAAGAGATTCTAATCCAACAAGGTGGGCTATTTGCACTTAGTGTAGATAGACACTCAGAATAGTTTTACGGTTTACTGTACTTCAGGGCTCTGAACCGGTTCAAGGTATGAAAATGGACACAAATTAAATTTTAACAGTCAAAAAAAGTAGGCTATAGACAAAAAATAATAATGTTATTAACCGGGATTTTTTCTAATCAAACTGTTTTCGGAGCACAGTGCTGTTGGACAGTGCTGTTGTATTTTGCAATTTAGCTAAATGGGTTTTCTTACTAACACGTCCCTAACTGGGAAAATCAGGGCTTAAAGAAAGTTTTCCCACTCATTATTTTGATTATATGGTTGCGTTCATGTGTTTTGAACTCTTAAATACGATCTTTCTGATATGCACCATTAGTCCGCTCAATCAGGTAGTAACAAACCGGTGCTACTTTCATGACTCTGCAGACTCACACTTTCTCATTTCATTCAAATGCAACTGCCACCATATAGCATCTTAAAGAAACACACCTACTTTTGGGACTTTAGCTTATTCACTGTATTTATTAAAAGCTCCATTATAGTTGTCGTCCTCGGTGTAAATGGGCCTTAATGGAGTTTTTTAGTGGAAGCTTTAAGATCATATCCAGCTAAGATTATAAAATATTTTCAACTGAAATCAATATTCCGTGTCCATGTGTTTATTTTGGTGAGTAGCCATGAGATAAGCTGGATAATGGAATGTCAGCCAGTCATTATCGCAGAATAAGCCCCGGAAGGTTAGCAGAGGAGTAGGCTACATTTATTTCAAACATGTAATAGCATGCATGAACACCCGGCTATATTTGGATGTTCTTCGGCTTCGTGTTTAATGTCTTTAAGCTTATGAGCGGAAGGTGGGAGATGGCAGATGTGAGATTCCTCAGACATATCCCGACCTTCTTTACATTATTGGTTCAAATGGTTACTGCGATAATCTTCTTACCGTGACAGTGAATCCATGTTTGAGAAAACATTTCAATGTCTTGAAATGAATGAATCCGCTCCCTCGCCTTCCAGAAGCAATCACTTAAAGCGAAGGCCATGCATTTCATTGGTCGGGCTGCAAAAAACACAAAGACTGCAAAAAAGGTCATTCATCTTGATTAAATATACATTGGCAGCAGGTCAGGGCTGCAGAAGGGATTCAGATTTAAACTGCACTGCTTCAGAAATTAATTTGATAGCTTCTGGTGTTTATGTGAGTCTTTGTGTTTGGTTGTGTGCGCGTGTGTGTTTGTGTGTGTTTGTATATTTCATTCAAGAATAGTCATGACTTCTTTCATTAGTGAAGTGGACTTGAGTGCATTCATCTCTGTGTAAGGCCAACAACCTTGAGTGTTTATGACTCTGGAGGCACTGTCAAGCCACAAACCTCACTTCCTCTTTTCACTCATTGCCCTTTAGAGAGTTTTCACTCTGTGTGGTTTTTAGTTAATTCTAGATTTTACATTTTGTATGTTGTTTTGAAAAATACGCCACAGTGGAAATATTTAGCTAGTTATAGCACAAACCTTGACTGTGATTTATTTATTTATGTATTTTCTTGAAGCAAATAGGTCTTTTTTAATATTTCTGTATAGAGTTTTGAAAAAAAAGAGAAAAACTGAAACTGTAAATTTAAACTGTAGTGGCCCAGTAGACAAGATAATTGTAAAACAATGATGGAACTCAAAGTAATTAACAGAAAAGCAAAATATGATGACATGCAGGAGAGAACTTCTCCCAATAAAAATGTAACAAATATCTCTGACATTTATGAAATATAGCCTCCCGTATTTATTTATTTGTTTGTTTATTTATTCGTTTACATTCAACCATTTGTAGTTATGATTTTTTTTCTTTATGAAAGAAGTCTCTTATGTGGCTGCATTTATTTGATCAAAATACAGTAAATATTGTGAAATATTACTACAAGGGTAACGGAACACTAAAACAACTTTTTTTTAGTTAGTGATCTGCAAAACTGGGGCTTCCACTTTATTAGTGCTTTTCATTGATTCGAGTAAATGTTTTGACGTTTGGGTGTAAAGTGTTTTGATTCTACACTATTATGGTGTAAAAATCACGGTCTCCAATTCATTTTCTGGGGACGTTGCTAAAGGGGGATTGATTTGTGGCTATATGATGCTGTGACGTCATTGTGCTATGATGTCATTATGTAATCGCAAGGCAAATTATGCAATGCGTGCGTAGATATTATTTGAAATGCTAATTTAGATTTGTTTGCTAAATAAATTACAGCGATGTGTTAGTTAATACGGAGCCCCGCACATGACGTTCAAGAAAAAAAGAAGTAAATCATGCACATAATTTACTAATTTGTTCCCTCAACTGGCAAAAACCGCCCACACGATTTACTCATTTGTTTCCTTGATTTATAAATTGTGCGCACGATTTAGCCGACTAGTTTTTTCCTGCAAGTCATGTGCAGGGCTCCGTAAATATGCTACCTAAATTATCTTCTGGTTTTTACTGCGATTTCCAAAACTATCTTAAAGGGTTAGTCCACCCAAAAAGGAAAATTCTCTAATTAATTACTTACCCTAATGTCGTTCGACACCCGTAAGACACAAATGAAGATATTTTTTGTTGAAATCCGATGACTCAGACAGGCCTTCATTGACACCAATGCCATTTCCTCTCTCAAGACCCATAAAGGCATTAAAGACGTCTCACTACAGTGATTGCAATGAAATCCGATTTTACTAGCCTATATACTGTATGGCACAATAATTTATGAAGCGACAAGAATAGTTTTTGTGTGCAAAAAAAACAAAATGACGATAGTGATGTGATGGACCGAAATTTAAAACAAAGTTTCGAACCATTATGAATCATCTTCAATTCATGATTCAGATCGTGTGTCAAACCGCCAAACTGCTGAAATCATGTGACATTGGCGATCCAAATCATGAATCGATACACTCACTCATAACGGTTTGTGATTATTGAACGTTGGCTATTGCAATTGATTTGACCACCACAAAGAAATTTTTCCTGCATTTATGATAACATGAGAAGAGAGCTGCTTCACTCCTAACCTGACAAGCCAGACCCACATCAAGATGTTTGGTCTGGGAGCTCACCATTGGCAGGGCTCAATCCGAAGGGCGGGATAAACGGTTGTCTTTCAAATTCCCTCTGCACACAATTGGATAGAGCTGCAACCAACCAGAGCAACGTGAAGCGGAGCTAGTTGATAGATTAAACATTCCGTATCCGGTCGGCAAAACTGCGGACACATCTTCCCTTTTTAAGAATGATATCAGTGTCGCTTTTTTTTTTCTCAAAGAAAAACTTAACTCAAAGTCTTTCCGGGTCGCGGCCAAAGCTGAGTGTTTACTAGTAGCACACAAGTGCAACTCTGCTGTCATTATGTCAAGCCCGCCCACCGACTCTATACACGACGTGATTGGACTGACCAGAGTTTGGTTTTCCCAGCTCAGAAGTCTATTGAGTTGCTAGACGACACTTACGGCAGATTAGATTTGCTGCCGCTAGGGTGCGTCTATATTTCTAGGCAATTTCACTCCCGCAGTATGTACTTTCATGTTACATGAAGTTAGAAACATTATGAATGAAACTTAGTTGACACTCGCTATCAACATTCTAATGAAGCAAATATAATGAAGTGTCAGTACACGTCAGGGTTTTTTGTGATTATTTTTTCCCTCGGTTTGTTTTTTTGTTTTAATGTATTTTTTTATTTTATTTATTTATGTGATTGCAACACAGAATTTTCAGCAGCCATTATTCCATTCTTCAGTGTCACATGTTTTTATTTTTTTTATTTTAGGATTCATTGATAATTGCAGAAAGTTCAAAATAACTTATTTTTATCGCTTTTGAACAAAAGTCTATATCTTTTTCTAATGGTGTTTAAATGATTTTTAAAAGTTTGTGGGAATTTTAAATATTAATTTTAATTAGCATAATCAGCTTAGTTATGCTCTTGATCTTGATGCGCCAAAGACCATCTTGGCAGATGTTTGCAAAATAATTGATTTTCAGGCAGTTGGATAGCATTGCCTAGTTTTTCTTCTCCAAAGACATGAGCTGTGATGGATAGTTTGCCTCTGAAATTTGCTTGAACATAGAGTTCCACCTTCATCCTTCTGCCAAGAGGGATATTCTATCAGAATATCCCTCATTGATCATGATTACGTAAATCATTTTACTACCCAGTGCTATTATATAAACGTGCCATGAATACACATTGAGGAATCTGAATTAGTGTGCTCAGTCTGGAAAATAATTGTATATAGTTTAACACTATCAGCTTTAAACGGGTTACAGACTTTACCTGCTCTTACTTTTAAACTTGTATAGTTTGTATGGGTTTTGTAATGTACCATAAGAAATTCATATGGTATAAAGGCTAATCATTAGTACATCAGTATTTCAAAATAAGTTAAGGGAGTAAAACTCCCTCATGCAACGCTTGAATGCGCAGCACAGAATGCAATAGATACTTGCATCAACAAATTGTTTTATGAGAGACAGACTTCCAATTTGCAGATGGCTTATGGAGAGCGGATGCAAGTTTTTCTATCAATAAATGATGAAACCTGGATAAAGAGAGATGAGTGTTGGACCTGCTAAACCGGAGTGTTTACTATAGACAGGATTAACCACCCATCACCAGTCATTTATCGGGCCTTTAGAATCTCTGAGAGGATCATTAAAAGAAAACAACCATGGCTTGGCATGGCCTGTATTGGCATTTCCTATTTAACAATAATCTATATGCTTATCTGTGCTCCCTCGTCACCTTAACATGTTGTGAATCCAAAAGAGGTGTATTGAACTGTGCTGAAAAGAAGGAATACAAGCTTTTAATCCTCTCTCTCTCTCTCTCTCTCTCTCTCTCTCTCTCTCTCTCTCTCTCTCTCTCTCTCTCTCTCTCTCTCTCTCTCTCTCTCTCTCTCTCTCTCTCTCTCTCTCTCTCTCTCTCTCTCTCACACACAATATAACTCTTTCTTGTTCCTCTGTCACATCTCATAATGTTAAATGAATGTTTATTGAATTATTTTAGTGTTGTGTTTTAACATGATAATGTTTTGTATTTGTGTACATGATATTGTGCCCCTGAGCTCTGATTCATTATGTGTCTTTTTTCTTTACCGCCTGTTTCTTGGTGGTTGTCAGAGTATTATAAAGGTACAAAACCAATTTCAGTATACTTCAGTAGGTTGGTACTATAACATTACATAATTAAATTAATCAACTTATTTCTGTAAATATAATGCTAAACAGCCATATTTTATCATTTTACAGAGTTTTGCTTTTGTTTTTGAGCTCTACTAGTGGGTTTTCATGCTTACATGGTCAAAAAAAACATTATTTTTCATTACTGTTGCAACACCTCTTTTCACAGTCTGTAAAGCTCTTATCAGTTCAATTCTCAATGAAGCCCCTCCTTCTAAAAAGCACAATGTGCTCTGATTGGTCAGCTGGGAGAGTGTGTTGTGATTGGTCAACCGCTTCTAGCTTGTTCAACAAAGCAAATGGGTTGGTTTAACCTAGCCTGGCTCCGCCCTCCTACATACTTCCGCTCAATTTTCATTTTCCTTCAATATACTTCGTCTGGGACTGCAGTGTATTTTTAGGTTTTCTTTTCTCCAAACAAATTTTTACTGGTCCAATCAGCGAACATATGGAGTTGGTGAGAACGATGACGTTGATGTCCATTGCTAGTAGTTTGACTTATATGCCATTTTGGTGTGTTATCAAGACGCATAATCGCTTAATAGCGTGTTTATCAATGGCATTTCACTATATCCCCCTACACTGCCCCTACCCATCACACACACACACACATAATGGTTTGTTTTGCGGTAGACATTCACGTGGAATCACGCTGCGTAGACATACACACGGAATCACACGGTGAGACATACACGCTGAGATGATGGTTCGTTTCGGTGTAGACATTCACGCGGATAGCTCAATGCATACAGATAACACGTGTGTTTGCACAAAGTCATGATGTCATGTTGAATATCCAGAAGTTAAAGCCGGAGCAATACAAATCTTTGCTTGGGTTTTTTGGTGGCCATGATGTTGTGGCCCTCCTCCCCAACAGGGTGAATTCGGGAAAAGTTTGATTTTCCAGCTCGCTCCGTTAGTGGTGAAGGAGTTGGCTGAAGCACTATTCGGACGGTAACTGTTTCTCGTGAGGTCGGAAGGTATTGTCATCATCATTTAAGTTACAGGGGCTAGTCGGTTATTTTATTGCCGTCCGTTTCCCACCACCCGCATAAAAATGTTATTTGGATGCATTTCTAGACTTGTATTTCCAAGAGCAGTATATTTCATCACCGCTCAAACAAATTAAAGTGAAAGCATGTAAACATTTGAATTTGTCCATTATTTATAGCAGCATTTATTCTCATACCAAGCATATGACATTTTATTTACAGCATACAATCATGCTACGGCCCACGTGAGCCGCGCGTTCCCGATCACAAAACTCTCCCCTCCCAGCATTTTTTTGAGTGCATACTGCGAGTTTCAACACACTGCTAACACAACTATAACAGTAGTGTGGCATTTATGGGAGCTCTGAAACAGTGCTTACTGATAGATAATACAGTTGACATAGTGACACAAAATAAGTTTGTAAATGTACAATAATAATAATGTTGTAGTAGTGTACTAAATGTAAAGGCACAATATGTAATGGCCTTTAGAGGTCACTTATTAAAAAAAAAAAAAAAAAAAAAAAGCATAATAGGTCCTCTTTAAATCCATAAAACCTTTGTCGTGACCACATTTTTATGGTAAAGTTATGGCAACCACAGCTGGCAGTTTTTATTTTTATTTTTTATAAATATTTTTTATGCAAATTGCACAATTTGTTTTGTATTGTACTGTCAATTTAAAGGCACAATATGTAAAAAAATGTTTATAAAAAACATTTGAGGGTAATGCAGGTCTGATGTCATCGATAGGTGACGCACAGACACAGTCAGTGTCCTGGTTAAAACGTCTTATTTCTCTGGATTTAAACATTCTTGGAAACATTTGGGATAATGTAAGAACTCAAGTCAACAACATGTAATATTGTTCTAGTGGTTTTTGGATATTTGAAATCAAAGCTTAAATATTGTGCCTTTTCAAGCTTAAATGTATCTGCTCAATGCTGTGACATGCTCACTGGGCATTTCTTAATCTTTACACCATATGTTTTTTATGACTACTGCTTGATGGGGATGTTTTGTTGGCTATGTTGAGAAATAACCAGTGGCACAGCACCACAGGAGGCAGCCAAAAACACCAAACTGGCATTCGATTTCCTCTTTTTTTTTTTTAAAGTGCTTCAGGATACAAGGCAGATGATGCCTCGGGGGCACAACCATCTAAAAGTGTACATATGGCCAGTGGCGGAGAAGTGCAGACGCTATTCAACCTCGACCCTGGGGTGTAAACACACAATGTGCCTCTAGACATAGTCTCACCACTTTCCGTATCTAGAAAAATGATAAAATATTATCTGTCAGGTGTTGAAGGGGACAGAAGCGTCTATGCGGATATCAGGTTAGAAGTGGTTTGTTCATTGTACCGCTGGAGTCTGCTGAGGATCAGACCTCTCAGTCATACACACAATTTGTCACGGTTACACCAGGAAATGTGAATTTGATTGACATTGCTGAACCGCGCTTATGACAAGGACGATTACAACTGACATGTGATTGGCAGTTTATACGGATGTATCATTCATCCGTGATAATTGAAAATAACAAAAGAAAATAAAAGAAAACAATGCGACAGCATATTCTGTGAAGACAGTTAGATTTGAGAGAGGATGTTTAATATTTATGCAAATACACCTGAAAAATACACATAATTGTGACATGACTCATCTATGAATATGTTTTTAATTATAAAATAGTTTGTATAATATTTCATCAATTATTTTGATACATTTTGGGGGGTTAAAGTCAAAATTACAATTGTGTTGTTACTGTCTATAGATTGTAATCAGGGAGAATAAAATTATAATATTTTTTTATTTTAGTAAACTGAAACTTTATGTTTATGAAATTGAATTGTTCAATGTATTTGACCTGCCATTAAAAAAAAAAGTTTTGTGGAAAGCCCAAGCAAAAATAAACAAAATATAATAGTTTTATACGTTTTATATATATATCCTAAGATTTTAGTGTAGTTTAAAAATAATAATAATGAGTTTTATACATTTTATATTTGTTATCTTTAGATTTTTAGTGTAGTTTAAAACAAAGGAATCATGAATATTATAAAGAATATTTTTTTCATGTTTTAAATTATGCATGATCTTTTTTTATGTATTAGCATATTATAATTTTACATTTATTTTTGTGCACTAAAGTCTACTCAAGGTGTTTATTTTATGGTTACATCATAAAATATATTTTATAAAAGTTTTATAAGTTATAAAAACATATTTTTTTATTTTTTTAAGCGTTTTTCTTTTCTTTTTTTTTTACTTTGCAGACTGTTTTCTTGAACAAAATGCAATATTACACAAAAGCAGGTCTTCTTTAAATCTCTAAAACCTTTGTTGCTACCATATTACAATTCGTCCCGTCCAATGAGCAGAGCTGTTGATGAGGTCAAGTTCTCAAAGCCACTTTCTATAAAATTGCCTTACGGATTAATGAAATGGCTGATGAATTAATGCAGGCACCAAAACAATACCATCATGCTTGCTTGTTGGGCATTTTAAAGCTACTGGCATTTATCTTGCTAAAACTATTGGTTGTTGCATGGGTTTTTTCATCTATATGCAATTAGAAAAAAAGCTAAATCAACCACTATGCAAACAAACTGACAGTGTTTTTAAATGACAGTAACTGAAGATGAAGGAATATGAAATGGCTTGGGAAGTCATTTCATTTTAATAGTAACATCAGACACAAAACACAATTTGCTATGTGCTACTCATTTGTAGGTGGTATTAAGGCATGGGGTATTCTCATTCTAGAGAGCATTTGATTGGATAAAAATCATGCAGGAAGAATCATCAATATTTAGTTTAGTTTTTTCTGAGGGAGAATAAATGTTTATTTATTTTTAATTGTATATTAGGGGTGTAACAGTATATTGTGTCACATCACAATACAATAATGCAACAATATGTGTTGTGTAAAGTTGAACAAAATGTATGTATGTATGTATGTATGGATGTATGGATGTATGTATGTATAATGAAATTGGGGAATGCCAAGTATCTTACGTTTACAGTAAAAAGTGACACATTATTTTGTATATCTCAGTGACAGACTGTAAGCATATTCATCCAAAATAATTCTTTATTTTCAGCTTAAGAATCATGAATATTTTAAAGCCTATTAATTTCCACCTCCAATGTAATACCAAAGTTAGCATTTTAATCAACAGTACATTTGATATTAACCTTTTATCGTATGTCTTGGAGTACCGCAATATCGTATCGTGATATGTATCGAATCGTGAAATGAAGGTATCGTCACACCCATATGTATGAAAGTGCATGTAGTAAATGTTTAACAGTACACTAAGCATATAAATAACCTCAAATCTAACCAGCCTGGTCTCACCCTTAATACGTAGGTATTAATACGTTACTTTCAAAGAGACTAAACGTACGTTTTAGTACGTTTGGAGAAGTGCTAAAATGTAAAATATAGACGTATTTGCAACATTTAAACGTAGTATTATTACATTTTTACAGCTAAAAAACGTAAAATATTTACGAATCCATCATGAAATCTTTTGTTTTGAGAATACAAAACTTTATTCTGGTAAAAACATTTTTTTTTTTTTTTGTTATATCATAAAGATATCTATATAATTTCCCTTTGACCATTTTATTGTTTAATCTACGATCCCTTAACACTACCCCAAACCTAAACCTACCAATTTAATCCAGAATATAAGAAAATAAAAGGTAAAACGTTGGAAAATGACGATTTTGGTAACAATATAGCATTAAAAAAAATATTTTGAACGGCTAATCCTACACTTACCCCTAAACCTACCCATTAGCATTTATTAAAACAACGTACTGTTATAAATCAAAGCATAACAGACAGACCAGTGTAATCACAATCATTTATTTATTGCAAAAATGTCAAAAGCGGTACCAAAAGTAGTTCAAATGAAGATGTGTTGCAGTCGCAGTCCTCTCTGGTGGTATATAACGTTAATAGTTTTGTATGAGGTACAGAGCAGAATGTTAGCTATTAATCAATGAAAATATTAATCCGGCTTCTCTCCGTGAAGTTGCGCGTTTCCCATTAGTGATGTCCGGTTCGCGAACGAATCGTTCTTTTTAACCGGATCTTTATAGTGAACCGGTCGAACCAGTTCACCAAATCGAACTGAATCGTTCTAAACGGTTCGCGTCTCAAATCAGGGCTGATCCCACAAATACTGTAGATTAACTTTCTGCCATCAGTGACAGTCTCTCAAACTAAAAAATAAAACGAATATCTTGAAGTAGATGTTGTAACTCCAATCGTTAGCTGAAGTGAGACATGTTTTGCTGAGAGATCTGATGAACTCACGAGCAGCTGATACTGAGCATGCGCGTGTAACCGAACGTACCGGTTGTCGGATCCTCGGATCAGCAGTACAGAATCAAAACCGTTTCTATCGGACACGTTCGATACTGAGAACCGATGAGCCGATGAGCTGCGCATGCGTGTTATTTGTTCAGAGGAACGAAATAAAGGTTAAGTGTATAAAACTAATCACGTTTGGAAACATTATAACAAAGCTGTCACTGTATTATTTTAAAGTTTTGGAAACAATAGATTGTAAAACGGTCAAATTAAACATTTATTTGTTTTATCAATAATGCATGATATTTTCAGGAACAGCTTTTATCTTATTTAATTTCTAAGTCGATAAAGATTTTAAAATAGATGTAATCAAAACAGTAGGTTTGATATAGACTATTCAGCTTGCAGCAGTTCGCAGCTCAGCACCCTGTGCTCAGCACACACACACACACACACACACTGATACAGCGGTTCTCGAGTCAGATCGACCGGTTGCAACGGATCACCGGTACAGAATCGAGAACCGTTTCTATCGGACACGTTCGATCTTTCGGACATGTTCGATTCTGAGAACCGGTGAGCTGAGATACTGAGCATGCGTGATAGCGTCGTAACCGAACTGTTTCTCTCGGACTGGGACAGCTGATGCTGATAATACATGAGCACGGGTGAACACTGAGGATTTGTGTAAGTAGGCCTATTCTGTCAATGTACGTTTATTTAATCCGTGTAAAACATCAGTGTTTGCACGACAGTGACAGTCTCTCAAACTAGAAATAAAACTAATATCTTGAAGTAGATGTTGTAACAATCGATTCAGTTCTGTACTAAACTGTATTTAGTGCTGTTGCAAAACATAAATGAAAAAATGTTTCCAAGATGATGATGATGTCAATTATAATTATTACTATACTAAGTTTTGATTAGAAATACTTTATATGGATGTGTTTGAATGTATTTTCATCCGCCGGGATGATAGAAATGACGTCATTACGTAAAGACGTAAAAGAACCGGTGATCCGGTTTTTTTAACCGGATCATTGAAACGAACTGTCCGAAAGAACCGGTTCGCGGAAAAGAACCGAACTTCCCATCACTATTTCCCATTTCAAATACAAATCGACTGAAACACTACATGTCAAAATCTGTGACGAAGCAGGCGAGAGCCAATGAGCGTTCGATGCCACTGCCGTAAATCATGTCGTAACGCTTCATGAGGGCGCGTTTTTTAAATTTGAATTTACGAGCGCGAGATTTGATGTTTGCCGTCGCGTTACTGAGAGGAGATGAAGACTTATGGAGATGAAGATCACCGGGCTCAATTTTAGATTTGTTTCTCGCAAACAAATGGATTCTAACGATTTGGATTACAGCGAACGAATAAAGTGTTGTGTTTTGTGAATTGATGTTGTGTTTTGGTGTATCTTGTGATCGCCAGTTGCTAAATAGGAGAAAATGCCTTTTTATGTCTCACAGCAAACAACAAGCTAAATACTACAAAATGGTTGGCAAGAATGTTATTCATCTGACGGTTTTAAAATTCAGTCTTCTTTTAACATCACCCGAAATGAGTTTGTAGTGATGACACGAGAGCAAAATGTTATTTTATATTTCTGTTATTTTATATTAGGTTGATTAACTTAGTAAAATGCATTTAATAAATGTGACTGAAAACATGTATTGATGTGACTATTGGATATAAAATAAACAATATTAATGCCACGATTTATGGGAGCCGGTGGCTGGCTGCTTACACGTTAACGTCGATAATTTACATTTTAGTGCTGTCAATACGTCAATATTGTACATTTTAGTGCTGTTAATAAGTCAGTATTGTACGTTTTATTGTGTGTGAAAACGTTAGTAAATGTATGTGTAGTAGAATCACACTTTACGTAAAAATACTCACGTATTTTCATGAGATCACGTTGATCTAACACATATGAACTGTCATATATATACATATACATATATATTTTATTTTATATATTATATATATATATATATATATATATATATATATATATATATATATATATATATATATATATATATATATAAATATATACACACACATATATATGTTTCCATAACATTCAATCTTTTAGCAGATGCTTTTATCCAAAGCGACTTACAAATGAGGAGAGCAACAGAAGCAAGGTTGCAAAATAAGAATCAACCTTATGGCTTACAAATGGTTTTAAAGAATGAACTCTGGGAATTTTTGCGCATTTTTGAATAAACATTAGCAGCCCTTATGCGCTACAAATGACTTGAGGAAAAAGTACAGCAGTCTTTTTTTATCATCTTCAGCTCATTATGCAGCAGTTGCTCATTTTATTCTTTCACTTTATTCTAACTTGATAGTTAAAAAAAAGTCACGGTTTTAAGAGTAAAAAGGAGCTATCAAGTACAAATACAAGTCAATGTTTTTCAGGAAAAACAAAAAAACGCAGATTCGCTTAACAAAAAAAAAAAAAAGGAATTGCAGAAAAAAATAAAGGATGATTTGTATCGCCAATACTGCAATCAAACCGTTCAGAAGGAATGTAGCCATCACAGCACCGTACACATAAACATTTAACGTCTATAGATCACATTAGCCTGCTTTATTGGCACCATCACCTGTTTACAAATGAAACAATCTAGCTTTTATGTGTCAGAATCGTTTCCCTTTCTTAACATGACCCGTTTAATTTGAAGTCCCGAGAGCCGATGCTCTGATACACATATATGAGCAATCTCCATTGCACTCTGCAGCTCTTTATGTCTGCAAGGCCGTTTTTGCTGATGGAGAAACACTCTTGTGGAAAATTGGAATGCTGGATATTTGTGGGGGCGATATCTGTTGCTAATTAAAACTGAACATTTTAACTGCCAGAAGAGACAGCTCAGTATGACTTGTTGCACTTGAGAGGAGTTATGTAAGGGCAAATGTGAGACTTCTATACTTACAAGTCAGCATTTATCATCAAAGGTCATTTGAGTGATTAAAACAGTGCTTCACTCATGGGATTGTGTTAGTTTTTTGACTGTACACTGAAGGCCCTGACTTGTTTGACTCACCTCAACCTCATGTTGTGCAGAATAGTTGAAATGTTGATTATCATTATAATCACTACTACCGGTTTATTCAGACTAAGTCCATATTTTTGCCTTGATACATGCATGACTGGACTGTAAAAAGGAACGATGCATTTTTATAATTTACGTCTCCAAATTATAGTATTGTGGTCTGATCCATCTGATCCAGTGCTTTTGTATTTCATTTTTTTTTTCCCCACTTATCCAGATGTCGAATAATTCATTAAGGTAACCGAGTCTTTAATAGAACTGGTCTGAGCAGATCTTGAATTTTGCAGGCCAGCTATCACTGGTTATCGCGTTGAACTGGATAACACGTTAATCGCATTCAGAAAGCAACTGTCGGTGTGTTTTCAGGTCCATGGATGTGCAGAGCTGTAGGCCGTGTGCATTTAGCGGTGGATGTTTTAATGAAAGATGAGTATCTGTTTCTCCCCAGGCAGTCTCCTTGGTAATAAGCATTTTCACTTAAAATAAAGTGGGGTATTAATCTTCACCGCATCCCCTCTGTTATGTGTGCAAATTACTTGTCGGCCATAAACATATTACAGTAATTTGTAGTGAAAAATACAATATGCTGAGGATGAAAAGTCATTTCTTATACCAAGCAAAACCTCAGATTATGCAGGGCAAAGGATTTTATTAAATAATATATATATATATGCCTACTCTGTGCTTCTCGACTGGTTTTGCTCCAGGACCCGGATTTTACAGACGCTGATAAATTATGATCCAACAAAGTATCAAAGCTGTTTATTGTACAAAAGTACGAATTTATAAAAATGATGAATACTGTGCCAAATATTGTATTAGACAACTAAATAAGCATAACTAAATAAGCGAAAATGCGAAACCAGATGTTAGCATCTTTCTAATCTGGCTATCTTTTTGGCAAGCAATATATTTGCTTGTTGTTGTTTTTATTATTATTATCATTATTAGATATTTTACAGGTAAATGGAGCAGGGATACACCGGACATGCTCATTTACATTGATGTAAGACCACATGACATAAATTGGATCATAAATTTCTTTGGTTCTCACTCTGTTTTGTAAATGTGCACATTTTATTACCATTATAAAGCAGTCATGGTTCACGACTGATTGTTAATGTGTTGGGATAGCTGTAGACACTTAATGTTCTGACTTCTTTGAGTAATGAGGCTAGATTTTATGAGAAATACTGGAATGTTCAACATGGCGAACAAATTAAGATCTTAATAAGGATGAGAGGATCAGTGTTTTAATTGTGTATAAAGAATGAATTTTGATAAGGGTACGTGTCATTAAGAAAGAGAGCTCCAGTGGAACTGTACAGTAGCTCTCATATCTGATATCACTGATAGAAACACTGGGGCACGGCTCTTATGTGGTTTCTGTCTCTTACTCCAATTTGGATAATACAGTTCTTCCTTCCTGTGCTAAATCTGAAGTATTATGCATACCCATGTCACCATGGCATAAGCCAATGCTTGATTAACCATCAAAACAAGCACAATAATCCTGGATTAAGCTAATGAATCCTACAGTGAATTTTCTGTGCTGTGTTTATTCCTCCAAAGACCACGTCTCTGTTAGGTATTTGTAGTGTTAAAGTCATGTTTTGTGATTTTTAAATTACCTTTTGTATGTTTTGCATTTTTTGTTTATGTTGTTTCATTTAAATATAATTTTTGTCTCAGACGTACGGTTCACTAAGAGAGGGAAAAAAAAGGTGTGACAATTGTTGGCATGAATTTAAGAGCTATAAAATTAATTCAGACAGCAAAACCCTGGTTTGGTAGGATCTGAGAAATTAGTTTATTTTTTTAAAATATCTGGCTATTGATTGCAGGCTTGTGACATTGTTAAAGGGGATATCTCATGTCTGATATATAATGCTGTATATTTTATATTAAAATTTAGGCTTTTTATGTATGTATGTATGTATGTATGTATGTATGTATGTAATGTATGTAATGTATGGTATGTATGGTATGTATGGTATGTATGGTTTGTATGTATGTATGTATATATGTATGTATTGTTATATTGTACACTGGCCGTGTTATGATGTCCAAGACAAATTTCCCAGCAATGGGACAATAAAGTATATTCTATTCTATTCTATTCTATTCTATTCTATTCTATTCTATTCTATTCTATTCTATTCTATTCTATTCTATTCTATTCTATTCTATATGCAAACTTGTATGTTTTAATTGTTTAAAAAACAAATGTATTGCCTGTGTAAACAGCTTGTAACAAAACATAATACTATAACACATAATACTAATACATAATACTACAAACTATAGTCTCATGTAGAGGGCTCTGTATAGTCTATTCTCTCAAAGTATATAAAAAAGTATAATTTTAATTATCTCATCTGTCGACATGATGCTGGTGAATTTCAGAGCTGTTGCAAACATATCCATATCGGTATGATCAGATGCTTTCTTAACCACTGTTTTCGCAGCGCTGTCATTTTTGTATTAATATTATTGAGTGGAAAGCACACAGTACTAAACATCACACTCAGCAGTGCGGATTATGTCGGAATGTCTATTAACGGTTAAACACTGCAAAGGTTTCCCTCCCCACACACACACTGTATGTGGCGTGCTTCTAGCTGGTGTGGTGTGATGCAACGTGTCTGGTGTAGACACTGTGTAAGTAAAGAATGGAAAAGAACTTTGTCATGAGTATATCAGGGCATTAAATCACGTTCACACCATATATACGCTAGATGAGATTTGTGCGATGTAAGGTGACAATAGAACATCATTATAATCAGTGATTTTTGTGCACAAAGCGGTGATGTCCTCAAGCGTGGAGAAACCCATGGCTATCGATCAGATTCAGCTAATACAGATATGATCCAGAATCAGATTCGGAGGCTGAAATAAATTGAACAGGAGAAACAGCAGCAGCAGGACGTCCGTCTCTGTGGTATGTACTGTATTTAGTGGCCTGTCAACATTTGTGTGTGTTTACTCGCAGTTTATGAGGACATGATTTGGTTTATGGACTATTGTATGTGACTAAACCTTAGCAGTAGCAAGCAAAACAGTTTTGCACGTCAGACTAGTGTAGCGTTATACATAGAACAACAATAGAGTAACCATTAGCGCATTTGAATGGCGAAGCACGCGATCGTGTCGTTTACTGATGTTTACTCACGCGACGATAGCCGACAGCATAGACATTTGAAGCAGTTTTACTCACCGGCTGCTTCCAAAGCAGGACCGAACCTTTATCGCTGGGACTGCTCCGTCAAAAACACACTTCTTTGGTATGATTTGGTGAAGTCCTGTGACAGCACTGACCGTGGAGATCCGCGATGTTGTGAAGCTTCCCATCATTTGATGCGTTCAAATCGGTTCAAATGCAGCGCTGCCTTCCCGGAATGCTGTGCTGAAGCGTTGAAGTCGCTTGATGTCACCCATAGGAATAAAGTGGAGCGGGGCGCGGACTATAATACTAGTGTTCACGGACAAGTGGATCTGCACCTGAGCGAGTGTTTATGGGCGTGCATTTCCTCTTTCGCTCTAGTCACGCGCGCGCACCCTACCGGGAGAAGAGCCCGTACGGCCCATACAAGGACCTTCCGCTCTATCAATGTCAAGCCGACCCATACACGAACAAAACTCTCCGAAACTTGTGAGAAACCGGAAGAGTTTTTGACACAGAAATACTCCATCAAATGCCCAACATTAGTTTTTGAAACTTTGTCTATGTTTAGGATGGGAATCCAAGTCTTTAACAGTGTATAAAGCTCAGTATGCATGAAACAGCATTTCAACCACCCTTTAAATAGCAAATGCACTTACATAACGCACATACACTTTTTTTATTACACACAATTGACACGCAGCAACATGCAAACATTTTTAAATATGAAAAATTAAAGGAGTAAAATGTAAAAGATATTTAAAAGTGAGGAAATGTATCATTTTAAGGGGAAAATAAGTTCATTTTAAATTTCATCTCAAAAAAGTTGGGACAAGGCCATGTTTACCACTGTGTGGCATCCCCTCTTCTTTTTATAATGTCTGGGGACTGAGGAGAGAAGTTGCTCAAGTTTAGGAATAGGAATGTTGTCCCATTCTTGTCTAATACAGGCGTCTATTTGCTCATCTGTCTTCTTTGTTGCATATTCCTCTTTATAATGCACCGACTTTTTTCTATGGGTGAAAGATCTGGACTGCAGGCTGGTCAATTCAGTACCCGTATCCTTCTTTTACGCAGCCATGATGTTGTAATTGATTGAAAATGCAAGGTCCTCCCTGAAAGAGACTACAGGAGCATATGTTGTTCTAGATCTTGGATACACCTTTCAGCATTGATGGTGCCTTTCCAGAAGCTCCCCATTCTACACACACTCATGCAACCCCATACCATCAGAGATGCATGCTTCTGAACTGAGTGCTGATAACAATTTGGGTTGTCCTTGTCCTCTTTAGTCCGGATGGCATGGCATCCCAGTTTTCCAAAAAGAACTTCACATTTTGATTCGTCTGACCACAGAACAGTTTTCCACTTTGCCACATTCCATTTTAAAGGGTTACTTCAGCGCTGGAAAGATGAATTTGTATTTAAACTTGGTCATCAATGTAGTAGAAATGTGAAATTATTTTTGAATTTGGTGCTTCTAGACTGAGATAAGACAGAAAATGTATTTTTGTCTCACGGGGATGAAATACTACAATTCCCAGAATGCTTTGCTGCCCTGTGTGGCCATTCTCAAAGCCAGCCCTACTGGATTACAGGCACTACGATTAAATACTGTATAACAATCAAGTTGCCGTGTGAGTCTCACAGTACTAAATCAGATTAGGAGTCAGATTACATTTAACGTCATAAATGAGCAGATGAGCTCTCGTCCTGAGAGCTGAGGTAATCGCGACCACACTCGTGGCATACATTCACAATGCGTGTTCAGTCTGGCGTGTTATCCATATGCTAATCGCTGAAGTAACCCTTTAAATGAGCCTTGGCCCAGAGAAAATGCCTGCGCTCCTGGATCATGTTTAGATATGGCTTCTTTTTTGAACTATAGAGTTTAGCCGGCAACGGCGAATGGCACGGTGGATTGTGTTCACCGACTGTTTTCTGGAAGTATGTTGTGATTTCAATTACAGTAGCATTCCTGTATGTGATGCAGTGCCATCTAAGGGCCCGAAGATCACGGGCATTATGGTTTTCCAGCCTTGACCCTTATGGACATAGCTTGTTCCCTTCCTTCTCTTTGGATGATATTATGCACTGTAGATGATGATCACTTCAAACGCTTTGCAATTTTTCACAGAGAAGCTTCTTTCTGATATTGCTTCAGTATTTTTCGCTGCAGCATTGGGTGAATTGGTGATCCATTGCCCATCTTTACTTCTGAGAGACATTTATGAGAAGTTTATGAGATTTGTAAATTATTGCATTCCCTTTTAATTCACAATTTGTACAGTGTCCCGACATTTTTGGAATCAGGTTTGTATTTTACGTATGCACAAGTGCGAGCACAAGCTTAACGTCCACTGGGTGTCATTAATAACAAGAGTTTCTGAATTCTACATGCAGCTCCTTTAAGATCTCTTTTGAAACTAGCAGAGACGGATGTGAGACCACATGGGTCTTTTTCTCTGAGACACATGAAGACTCAAACTAAATTCTTGTTTTCTTGATGCCATTGTATGTCTAGTAATTAATTCAGGTCAGCTTATCTCTTGCCGTTTTTGGATGAGTTCTGCATGGTGAAATCCATTTAAATTCAGTTTGATTGTTGTTTATGTGCATCACAGAGCTTTGTGCAGAAAAATCTTCGGTTCTGTCTTAATTCTATTTTTACACTTCCTCTTTTGGCATGTACTGTAAGAATTTCAGTATGTGCAAATCCAGGCTGGTACCCTTACTTGGAGAAAGTAGTTTTTTTTCCACCTGAGCTATTTTCTTGCTTTAAATTCTCTAAAGGCGCCCCAGGGAATCTTGGACAATCAATATGTGAGCAACAACACCACAGCTTTGTGAATACTTAAAAAAACAAACAAAAAAAACTAATAAATTCTAGGATGCAAGAAAGCATAAATCAAAATAGGAGCTTCAGAAGTGTGATCGAGTGAGGCAGAATAAAACTCTTATCGCTGACTAGCGTCCTGCACCCAGCTTCACTACAGAAGTAACAGATATGGATGAGGTCAAAATGGAGCATTGCCTGAGGGTTTAAAAAGCACAATATTCCATTGGGACATAAAGAATGGCGAAAAGAAAAGGCTGCTGCTGTTCAACATTGTCAGCTCTATCTGTAGATAAATAAAATATTTTTATATTATTCCTCCTAGTGTTTGTTGGCTAGAAATTGTCAGCACAAGTCAAAATAAAAATAAATAAATCGATTTTATTTATTTATTTTAAAAACTTTTTTTTTTTTTTTTTTTTTTACAGAATGTAGGCCTAATTTCAGATTCATAAAAAAACAAACTCCAGCTATATGTGTGTGTGTGTATATATATATATATATATATATATATATATATATATATATATATATATATATATATATATATATATATATATATATATGTATATATATATATAATATAATGTATTATATAATATCTTTTTTTAGTTTTTTTTTTAAACAACATATCTCCCAAGAGCAGTGGTGACAAAGGTGTCTGCCGCATTAACCTTGGAAGTGTAGGCGACTTGGCTAGATATGGGATCAACGTTACAGAACGAAGGTGGGAGGGCGACATCTTGACTCATTTCCACACCTGCTCGATATGTTCTTTTTGATTCGATAAGTTGGACATGTACAATACTGGCACAGTTTTTTGTTTCAAATTACTGATAACTCAGCAAGGAACACCCGTTTTTTATGCTTTATGCCCATAGCAGAAGGCAAAAGAGTCATTATGAAGATTAAAAGACATTTGATGTCTAAAATCAGTGGCGAGAATCTCTCAACAATGTTTTTTAATACATTTTTAGTACTAAGTGGGCTTTCTGTGAATAATAGAACAAAAGAGTCATTAAATCTTTTAAACCGTAGACTCGGACAAGAAAAAAAAAAGCTTGTTATTTTAAAGTTAAAGGACATCTCCGGTGAGAAATGACCCTAGGGGTAATTAACAGATGGTTACCGAGTAGATCATTCTCTGGGATGCGTTTTCATGAAAATCGAATGTTAAGAGTTTTATCTCTAAAAACAGATTAGCTTATAGTGCTTGTCTATGGACAGGGTAGACACAGGGTGGTGAAATTAAATCGCTAGTTAATACCACTAACAAGGCTCAAAATAGCCTCACACTAACACGGTAGCATAATGAGGGTCCCTACATGCAAACCGAAGCATTGAGAACTTTGTAAGTGTACAAACAGTTTAATAAGAAGACACTTTATAAAGACTCGTTCACGCACAGGTGCCATCTTGGAAAACAGTCTCGACGAATCGATCCACGAGCGCTGTTCTAAGTGATCTGGTCGATAGGAATTAAGTTTGTGAAATGTAATAACATGGACATTTTTATTTTTATTTATTTATTTTCTCTGTTGTGTTCAGTGTTTTCTTCTGGAAACAACGGACCATATGAGATTCCAAGTCACAGTTCATCACTTAGCAGAGCTCTCGTGGCTCGACGAGTCGAAACTGTTTTCCAAGATGGCACCTAAACGCGTAATGTACCATCTTTATAAAGTATCTTCGTATTAAACTGTTTGTACACTTACAAAGTTCTCAATGCTTCGGCTTGCATGTAGGGACCCTCATTATGCTACCATGTTAGTGTGAGGCTATTTTGAGCCTTGTTAGTGGTATTAACTAGCGATTTAATTTCACTGCCCTGTGCCCCATAGACTAGTGTTATAAGCAAATCTGTTTTTAGAGATAAAACTCTTTACATTCGATTTCCATGAAAGCGCATCCCAGAGAACGATCTACTCTGTAACCATCTGTTAATTACACCTAGGTTCATTTCTCACCGGAGTTGTCCTTTAAAAGTCTGTCCTTTTCTTTTCTTTAACCTGTTTTCATTTTTCATAACACATAATTTTCATTACTTTCCTTATAAAAAATCTTCTGGTCATCTTTTTTTCTCTCTCTTTTTTCTTCTTTTTTTTGCCATTTTGCATGAAATTGAGTATTGCTGTTTATTGTGTTCCTGTTTGTTATAGGGCCATAGTTACTAAAATACTAAAATGTACTTAATTAATAATTATTTAGCACCCAATACAAAAATAGTCACTACGGTTACAGGTTGTTGTCCCAAGGAAGGAGATACCAAGACTTCCAATGTGAAAAAAACAAACACTTTTTTTTTTTTGGTCCAATGTGAAGCCTTAACTCTTAAATGCCTAAAAGTTTCATCAGTCATTATTACATCAAAATACAACAAGAAGGGATATCTGCCTGTTGTGATAATATAAATTTGTCTTGATAGTAACAATTACAGAAGAATAAAATAAAGCATATTGGGTTAACTTTTGAAAGTTGGGAAGGGTTCAGTTTGAGCAGATGTTTCCATCATTCACGTCCTCGTCTGAGCTCACCTCCCAGTACATTCAACATCGGACTTTGCCATCTCATTCTCAATACTATAAATTTCAAAATCTTCAAAATCAATATTTTGATCTCTGACAGCTTCTTCACCAGATCCACCATCAAGTGACAGTCACAGTAATATTTGATTGCATTCAGTACTTCTTCTGCTGTAAATCACTGAGCCATTTCAAGTTTTACTGATGACTTCCTATTCTTTTGTTTTCTGCCTGCGGTGACTATGAGTGAAACGTCACTTTGTCATTGTGTATCAGACATTGCTTGTGGAATAAAGGTGAGTTGCACTTATTCAGTCATCAAAGATTCAATTATTGTTGTTTAGAAAAATATATACGTACACTGTTACACACCTCTGGTCCTTAGTGACCCTATAATTTTAATTTTATTTTTTACAAAAATTAATGGGAAAACAGGCCTTCTTTTGTAATTGTATTTTTTTTTTCTTGTTGTATTGTTTTGAATCAATTGATTGGAGAATACTAAGGCAGTTGACCTCTAACGCTAAAAAAAATAACGAGGAGGAGGGAAGTGAATGACGTCTGGGTCACTAAAGACCCAAGGTATGTGGTTAAGAGTTAATAATTAGATCATCCACGGCCACACGACTGACAATATAAACAAACATGAAATCCTTGTATGAACAGAGCATTAGACAATCAAAAGGTCTTGTGCAGTTGACCAAAGGTCTATAAGGTCAAATCCTAGGTGTTATATGCTCAATAGCATTTCCTCATATCTCTGAAGGGAACAAAAGCCCTGATACAATCATCAAAAAATAAAAAAACATTAAAAAAATTCAGACATAGTACAGTCCCCTGTTTTTCTTCATACAGCTATGAGTTCTTAAGTGAATGATTGGAGGATTATTTTGGGAGAAAATGAGCTGAAATGTAAAATTTTTGCTTGGGTGCAGTGGTTGCATAAACACAATGATATTTTGGACGCTGTTGTCTTAGTAAGCTATCTTAAACCAACCTCCTGGGCAAAACTAAGGCTTCAAAGGCTCCATATATTACAAACTTACTTCAGAAGGCTGGAGAATGATACAAGTAAAGTGAAGAGTCAAAAGTGCAACATATTTTTTTAAGGGGACAGAATGGTCCAAAACGTCCCTTTGAGATTCTACCTTGAGGTCTTGACATGGAGCAGAGGGGGAAAGGGGCATTTGGGAATGAGGTGGCAAAAATTGGGGGAAAAACAAAAGTAGTTTGTAAACCGTATACAACTCCGGGCTTAATTGCTGCGCAATGGCACATTTCTGTGGCTCTTGGGAGAACGGGGTTGCGTTATAAGATGGTAATGTGTGGTGATTGAGAGCTCCAACAAGCATAATTCTGCCTTGGGGCATCTTCCTTCTCCCGTTTAATTCCCTAGTCGAACCTCAGCAGGGTAATTTGGAGGAGCCCAATAGATGGCTCAGCTCATTACAGTGGCTTTTGCTGGGCGAGTGCTATGCTGAAAACTCGATGGGCAGGGTCTACCAGGCAGGGACGTATTGATCCGCTGCCAAGATGCGTAATATCACCTCCTGTGGGCAGATTTCGCAGTCACCAGCTCTTCATCAGCTCTGAACTTGTAGAAGTTCCTCAGAGTCTT